>NC_056739.1:1819546895-1819586895 GCF_019279795.1 Protopterus annectens
AATGCCAACATTCTATCCCTGCTCTGCCTGTACCTTCCCTGTGTCACTTCATTTTTGAAGCCTACTTAATTCCCACTCCCCTTTCCTAATCTCTTCTTTTTTTATGATTTACTCTGTCTGATTACCCTGTTTCTTTCTGCTAAGCCAGCATAATACAATCTCACTTTTTTTTTTCCTACTATACTTTTGCCTCCCTTTACTTTCTGCCACTATCCTTTTCACTGTCACTTTTAATCAACTCACCTGCTCCACATTTTTCCATTCAACAGAATTCCAGCACCACCTTCTGTGCTGCTCTCCAGCTCCTGCCAGAGCAGTCAACATCACATGATCAGAAATCCCTTATCTAAAATGTCTGCTTTGTCAACTAATCTTGTCATCAGATCATGTATTGCTAATATGTTCAACATATTCAGCTCTTGAAAGGTAAACTGCCTCATCTTCCCTCCACATATTCAGTTTTCTAATTCCAAGATATATCTCCTTACTATTCTCTGAATCTGGGTGTAAAATTCAACAAGTTCAAACAGCTTAGCCTTTTCTGGCACCAACACCATACTGAATTCTTCTACCACAACTATAATATCTCTTTTTTTCTCTCGCACCCTTTTTTATCATCATGAAATTCACCTTTAAAATGTCTGCCTTATCACCATTTGGACTGTAAAATGGGCTAAACACTATACATTTTCTTTCCCCTGGTATAACTCTCACCTCCTTCCACACTGCAAGCTTTCTACAATACCAACCCAAATCTCCATGACTAGAACTCAAACATACTCCCATTCCCCACTGCCTTAGCACTTGACAGCTCAGCAGCTTATTAAACGTCTTCTGCACTTTTTCCCACTTCCCATGCCTTAAGTTTGTGCAACACTGCAACATCTGTCCATTCACAAACTAACAGCCGAGTGCTCCTCCAGGCGTCTTCTGAAGTTAACTCCTACTGCTCCTCTAGACATCAAATATTGATTGTTCATATTTGCATTAATAATTCCAAAACCATGTTACTTACAAGGTACCAGGATATTTTGTCTTGAAGCATATGTGATGGCAAACACAACTGTATTGATGTTTGACCTCTCTCAGTGAGTATTTTCTAAAACTGTAATGTGATAACTTCATTTTTTAAAGGCTTAAGCCACGCCTACTGGAAGTTAAAGGCACACACTCAAAAGAGCTGTACCGGAGGGAATGAGTTAACAATTGCTTCTCTCTCTCTCTCTCTCTCTCTCTCTCTCTCTCTTTGTCAGGTTGTTGATTTAGTCTATATTCCACATTGCAAACCGAAGACCTCATCGCTTTATTGTAATGTACACCCCAATGTTTGGTCTCTCTGTTGTTCCTCTGGACCTGGAGCCCATAGGTCTTTGGGTAGAACCATGCAGCCCACCAAGGCTTTTCACCCTGCAGTAAGACTCCTTGGCTGCCATTACTATCCTTAAAGCTCTAGCAACCTTATACCTGGCTTCTCCAGTCATCTTGACTTCCATGTTGCCCTAACAGTCCTCTGTGAGAGCTAAAAATCTACATTTTCTATGTACAGCTTATTATATACCCATCACCAAGATCCTTACCCATTTCCTCCTTTCTTACAAACTACCACTGACAAAGTTGAGTCTAAGCCAGGATGCTGGACCCCTCATTGAGCACACACATACAACTGGAGTTTCACACATTATTATGGATTGCATGGATGACCTTTCATCTCTCTAGTTATGGTAAAGAAGATGATATTGGAACTCTCTGTTTCTCCCACTGATTCCTTTTCAGAAAGGAATAATATAAACAATCCTATTATTTTAAACTAGAAAGGATAATAGTAGTTTACAAAGATATCCTTCCATTTTTAACTAATAAACTAATATTATATTCTAAAGTGATAAGCAGAGAACACGGACAACAATACCCTTTAGACTCTTCATGAACAAAGTGCCAATCTGAACAAAGAATTTTTCCTATATATTAATAACATGAAGTGACACAACAGTAGCTTGTCTTTACTAATAATGATAATAATAGTAATAATAATAATAACAATACTAATTATCATTATTATTCTTATTAATATTATTATATGCTTGTGCCTATTTCATGGATTTCATTTAAGAGAAACTAAGCTTGTTGCCTTCTTTTATCTCAGAAGATGACCAGCTTTAATTGTATTTGACTAATAAAATTGTGTATATTAAATATGTTGATCTTATAGGTGCTTTATCTTATAATATGTTACTTTAATATGCGCCTGGTATAATGCTTAGGCATTTGTTATTTTATCATATTGAATTTTGTTGTACAATGTTTTACCTTTATTTGCATTACAGCTATCTGCTTTTTGTTGTGATTGTCTTATGACCCAGGTAATGGCTGAAAAAGATCTTGCACCTGCCTAACCATCTGGTTAAGAAACAAACAGGCAAACAATAAATAAGTAAACACAATGCTATCAAGAAAAATATCTTCCACCTCCTAGCATTAATTTTGCATAATGTATAAAAAAGTTACCTTGCGCATATGCTCAGACCTCTTACCTGCCCCTCCATTCAAGTAAGTGCAAGTTTAATCAGATTGATTGGTAACAGCAGTCCAAAAAGTTAAAATAAATTAATATAAAATAAAACACTTATTTGTTGTTGCTTATGTGTATAAGCAAAGTGAAACTATCATAATTTTCTCTGTAACAACCTGCTAAAACTGTTATGAGCTGTAGGGATAAATTTAATTTCTTACATTACATTGTATTACATTTGCCTCATGGCAGAAGGATAAAATACAATCTGTCTTTTTCATTGTGGGTCTAAATCCAAGACTCCACTCAAGTCCAAATGAACAGATCTATTAGTACTCTGTAGTCAAGTTATCTTGTTACCCACTCATAAAACTTCATTTACCTGATAGGTCTTCTGGCCAGAAATCCATGTCGGTTATTAGAAAAGCAAGTCTTTCCCTTAGAATGCTCTCCATGAGTTTATTTGTTACTTTCGTTAAGCTAACATGTCTGTAGTTTCCTGTTTTTTTTCCTTCTTCGCCATATTTGTATAGGACTGTCAATGCCTTCCAGCTCTCAGGAATTTCTGCAGTGACCATTGATTTGTTCAAAAGCCCTGTCGTGGGATCTGTTAGCACACTGTCTAGATTCTTAAGGACCATAGGATGTAGTCATCCCCCCATGCTTTATTCCTCCCTTAAGGAAGTCACTTCCACTTGAACCTCCTCCCTCTCTATTGGCATGATGTCTACCACTGTACTCCCCCTTTGTCCAAAATCGTACCCAGCATGATAGTTTCACCTAGGTTTGTTTTCTTTTGTAAAACATTTGTCTAGTACCTCTGTTTGCCCCTACTATTCTGTGATCCTTTTCCATCTTTACTCTGTGTGACATAGTAGAAGGAGGCAAGCAAAAGGACAGCAAAGGCACTATCTGAAAGAGACTTTACAAGAGGTCAAGATGGAAACAATGCCTGCTTTTGTACACAGCAGATTTGACTTCCTTTCTTATAAAACACCATGATTATGGTATTGGTCCTGGATTTTGGTGACACAGTATTAGTGTAGTGGTTAGTGCTGCTACCTCACAACATTTGGGGTATATGTGTTGTCTCCAGGCAGTGGTGCTTGTAACTGGAGGCTGCAAGTAATTTTTCCTTTTTCAGCAGCATTCCAGACACAAGGTGGTTGGAGAACTGGTGATCCTATTAACTGCTTTAAGTTCTGTGGGTACTGTATGCTGTATGTGAATATACATTTTTTGACTAACTGGCCCCAGTGAATAATTTGATGAAACCTGGTAAACAGTTACAACCTAACATCCAACCACGTGGATCTGATTACAATGTAGCCTGGAGCTAAACAAACAAATCATATCATGCAAGCTGTTACTACTGTAATTCAACTGCATACTTTACCCATCAACAATGGCACAATTACTCTTTGTTTCATAATAGTAGCACAAATTTAAAAAAAAATGACTACTTAGGTCACAATCCACCATACCAGCTCCTGACAACTTCACATCTGAATATCTCTGGATAACTGCCACAAAGTAGTCTGCCTAGCAGCAGTAGTAATCAATAGATTTGTCAAAGAGCTTTCTATTCCTAGTCTCTGGAAACAATCTTACATTATATTACTTCATAAAGGCAGAACTTCTGTAGATCATTCAAAGTACAGGCAACTACCTGCTCTTTCTCCCTTCTCTAAAGTACTAGAGAAATGTATTGATGAGCAAATACTTTGCTGTCTGGAAAAAAAATACTTTCACAAACAACATGCTTTGAGACCTAGTCGTATCAACTTTTCTTACCTTTCCAACTCTAACAAATAAAGAAAGAAATTGAGGAAAATTGGTAGTCACTATTTTTCTTAGACCTATTAAAATCCTTTCTGTTTCACATAAACTTCTAGTGGGTTGTCTGAGTAATCTAAATATAAGCAAACATAATGCCTATTGGTTTAAAAGCTATCTAATCAATGATCTATATTAGAACACAGAATGTTGAAAATTTTGAGTGTTCTAATATAGGCCCGTTTTCAGCGAGCGCTGAAAATATTGAAGAAACAGAAAAACATTTTTTTTCCTATGGAAAGAATTTGGTTGTCCGTTTCTGTTGCTTTGGTATTTTCAGCGCTGTGGTGGAAAGTTACGGGTCAGGTTCAGGTAAGTGTGCGATTGTGTGGACGTGAGGGTTAGGGCGGGTTAGGTGAGTTAGGGTTAGGGCGCGGGTCAGGTAAGTCTGCGATTGTGTGGACGTGAGGGTTAGGGTGAGTTAGATGAGTTAGGGTTAGGGCGCGGGTCAGGTAAGTGTGTGAATGTGTGGATGCGAGGGTTAGGGCAGGGTAGGTTAGTTAGGGTTAGGGCGTGGGTAACGTGACTGTGCAATAGTGACGGACCTTAGGGTTAGGGTTTGGGTTAAGGTAAGTGGATAGTTAGTGGTGTATGTATAGTTTAGTGTAGGGTTAGGTGTAAGAGTTTAGGTGTATGTGTGTGGATTGCTGTTTGTTTGGTGTGCTTGTGTTGTGTGTATGTGTATGTGTTTTGGAACAGCAAATTTTTTCCCTAGGAAAAAATTTGCTGTTCTGAATGTTCGATGTTTTAAATTTTCGATTCATAGGGTTCTAATTTAGAACACTCGAAATTTTGAATGTTCAGTGTTCTAATATAGACCCATGATCCAAAATATTCACTTGCAGAATACTTTCTCCTTTTTTGCACAATCACAGTATCTAATCAAACAAATTGTAAGATTGCAAATAAACAAGCAGCACAAATTAAGTAAAAAAATAATAAAATAAAACATGACTAGACTATGACTGTGGATACTGTGAGCAATGGGAATTGGTATATGCATAGCCATAAAACACTGCCAAATGGACAGCGTGAGAAATTAAGTAAAATCTCTTTTGACTCCTACTGAGGGTTGCAAGCTACATAGGAGATGGCAGGGAGAGAAATACACAATTATTTGATGAAAATCTAAAATGGAGACACTTAAGAGAATGTGGCAGGCATCAAATCAGAGAGACAGTGAGTGCATGAGAGAGAGAGAAAGAGAGATAAAGAGACAGGAAGAGAGAAGGAAATATTTAGGAAAGTTACATGAATTTGAACAGAGGAGGCACTTTTCATGTCCAGAACTGCGAGATTGCAGCAAAGAGCTAAGAGATGAAATAGTGCAGAGGTCAAAATGACTAAGAAATGCTCAAGAAGTCAAAAAGTTTTACAGTAAAAACTTACTGAAAAGTGGGAATATAGACATGTAGGAAACAAATGTTTAGAAGAGGAATATGCCACTGAAATATACAAAAGAGAGATATATAACATTAACAGTGTCAGTGAAGAAACATGATGTCTGAAAGAAGATTAGATTTCATAGGTTCATAGATTAATAAGTAGTTACTAGCCATGCAGTTCAGAAGATCATTGTGAAGCCTAGCTGGATTTCACAATCGCCCCAAAGTAATGTCTATTAAGTGGCTTGTTATGAGCTACACAATAGGCAAATGAAGGTTAAGGGAATCAAACTCTGGATTACAAGAATCAAGTTGTTCACACCTGTCAATCTTAATCCACTGTGCTCACTGCCAGACAAAACAAAATACATGCTTTAACTAGGAATGGAATAAAGACATTCCAGATCACTATCCCAGCTATGAAGTTATTAATGCAGCTTAAAAAGAATGCATACAATAATGCTGAACATTGTCTTATTTGATTATATGCCCCAACGGCTCCGATTCTGCACCCTAAGGATGAAATCAAAGGATGAAGTAAGTTCACTTAGTCAAGTACAGGACTATCAGTAAACAAAATTAGTGACAATTCTGGCAATTTACTTAAAATACTAATAACACTCTAATGAGTAATGATGAGTGCATTTTACTAAATCTTTTGTTACCAGTTGCCAAAGGAGATGTTTCTGATCTTCATTATATCGATCTCTGCTGCAGTAGCCTTCGCTATATGGGTTATCTACTTTCAAGGATATAAGAGCTGGCCAGCTTCCAAATCTTTAGGCACATTCCATGCACCCAGACCATCAGTCAGCTCAAGCTGAGCTGACTAAAAAGACAGATTTGGGCACCAAGCCCTTCACGGCTTTTCTGCTGTTGAAGAAAACACTCCTCTGCAGGCTTTAGAGGATTAACAGTTGGCTTGTTCTGTTTCATTGTTGGCCAGATTATTATTCACTATAACATTAATTCTAAAGCAGCATCATGGCACCAGTTACTAAAAGGCACAATTAATGTGCATATCAGTGTTAGTTAGAAGAAACACAGTTCAGTCCAAATGAAGATCAGACATTGAAAGATTTACTAGTGTGAGCAGTATAAAAATTTACAGCAACCTCAAACATACATATTGGTTTCTTCAGACATTGCTTGAATTGTAAGACAGCAGCACAAAATCAGTTCAGGAAAGCAGCTGCTGGAGTTTATCTAAACAAATTATTCAAGTTTGAACAAGACAGTTGTGGCAACTGAGGTGATGGAGCAGGGTGGTGGAAGTAGGACAATTGTGGCAACTGAAGTGGAGCAGGGTGGTGGGAGTAGGACAATTGTGGCAACTGAGGTGATGGAGCACGGAGGTGGGAGTAGGACAATTGTGGCAACTGAGGTGATGGAGCAGGGTGGTGATAGTAGAATTAGGGTGCTGGTTTGGAAGGGAGTTTTAAGTTTAGGAAGCTTGAGGGGGATTTTAGGTTTAGGGAATAGGAAGGAAGTTTTAGTGTTAAGCAGTGAGGAGGGTGTTTTAGTATTAGGGAGAGAAGAAGGGGGCTGACAGTTAAGGAGCAGGAGAGGTATTTTAGGATTAGAGAGATGAAAGGGAGTCTTAGGGTTAGGGAGTGAGAAAGGAGTCATATAGTTAGCATTACGTTTGCAGTAGGGCAATATATTGTTATAGTTTTGCTTGTTTGGAGGACTAAGCAGTTGAGGGAGATCAAGTACGTATTAGTTTCAGCACTTGCCATTTTGAATAAATGAGCAAATATGCTATGAGCTACTAGCAGCTGAGCACCTTTAGTAGACCCTTTCTCTAGTCAATCCTAGTTTTGCATTGTGTGTCCAAAGCATTTGAGTTCAGCTTTATTAGCAGACCTTCCAGTGTACAGTCTGCATTTTCCTTAAGTAGTTTTGGATTTTCCTTAAGCATTTTCTGATTTCATCTTATTATAGTCCATGGAATTTTCAAAACTTTTCTTCAACACTACAGTTGAAGACAATGATTTTCTAGTGCCCAGCCTTACTTATTGTCCAGCTGCCACAGTCATATGTTATAACTGGGAAAACCACAGCTCTGGCTTTACACGTATTTGTAGACAATGTGGTATCCCTGTCTGTTCTTTAAAATCTTATCTTGATTTGCAGTTACTTTCTTTCAAAGAAGCAAGCATCTTTTAATTTCATGGCTGCAGTTACCTCAGATCCATGAGTGCAGGAAAATAAAATATGTCTCATTTTATTTACTATTTGTCCATCTGTCTGCAAAGAACTAATAAGACTAGATGACATAACTGTATTTATTTATTTATTTTATGTTGGAAAATAAGACAGCTTTTGCACTTTCTGGTTTTGTTTTGAAAGTAAGCTGTTCAGCTCTTCCTCAGCTACACACATCACAGTGGTATCATATGCATATCTGAAGATGTTAATATTTCTCTGAACAACTTTCACTGTATCATCTGATTCATCTAACCCAGCATTTCATGTGCTATATTTGGCATATAAATTAAATAAGCAGAGTAAAAGTATAAATCCTTGTTACACTCCTTTCCCAATCTTGATGCAGTCAGCTGGTCCATATTTGTTTCTGTTTCCTCTTCTTGCATGCAGATTCCTCAGGAGGCTGATGGCATACAGTATCCCCATTTCTCTAAGAACTTGGCAAAGTGTATTATAATACACACAGTCAAAAGCAGAAGCATTCTCAATACATTAGCATTGTTTGCAACTCATTTGTTTTCTGTGTTATCCAGTGGATGATGACAATTTGATCTCTAGATCCTCTGCCTCTTTTAAAACCCATCTGTTCTCTGAATCTATGCATTCACTTTAATATACAGTATTCCCCTGTCTCCATTTTCTTTTGCTTTCTTTCATTCCTTAGCAACTTCTGGAACATCGACAGGCAGCCATTTGGCTTTTTTAATTTTCTTTCGGTTTGGAATATTTTTGAAGTAACTTCTAGAACAATAACACTCTATCCAACAGGTTTAATCTGTACTTGCAAGAAATACATCTACATCAGTAATCTGGAATCCATGCTCTCTCACACCACAGTCAGTATTCCTGACAAAGAGCAGATTGCCAGCACAAACACCACACCTCCAACATCATAAAGATAGCTAAGCACAACACACACCCGCCTATGCAGAGGTCCTCAATAAAAAATTACCTATACAGTAAAGAACTCCAAAACACACTCACAAACATTCTACACACAACACCAAACACATCACACACAGCAGACAACACACTAGTGTCTCACGAGCACAGCCCATAAGGCATAACAATAAGCCAACACAACCCATAAGGCATAACAATTAACCAAACATATTAGTCATTGTTGACTCAGTTGTGAGACACACCAGTGCCCCCCTCACCAGGCTCGACAAGGAGAAGGTCACCGTCAGTTCTCTGTCTGGTGCCAGAATCCACCACATCATGCACTTAAGTCTCTCCACAACATGGTATATGTATGACTCTGTCATTGTCCATGTTGGTGTGAATGGCTACAGACGTACCTCCCTGGACTGTATGAAGAGAGACATGATTGAACTCTGAGTATGTGTCCCAGGCAGGTATGTTCCTAGCCCTAAGCAGCATCCTACCTTCACCAAAAATGATACCACAATACAAACAATTATCAACAATTGGCTTAGTTTCTGGTGTCATTCTAAAGGGATCCAGTATCTGTCTGCCTGGGATGACATGGTTGGCAGGCCTCGATGCTTTGCCAGAGATGGCCACCAACTGTTACCCCTGGGATTCTGGATTTTGGCCAAGGCTCTTGCCTCCCCCATTGTGTCTTTTTAGGCAATGTTCCAAAGACAAATCTTCCAATGTAAAAGATCTGTCAAAAAGCAAATTGAAGGTCATGCTGCTTAATGCTAGGAGCCTTAACCTGAAAATGCACTCACTGGAGGCTCTTCTCACACTGGAAGATGCTGACATCTGTGTAGTCACGGAAACTTGGCTCAAGACTGTAGAGACCACCCCTGCCTTACCAGGCTATACCTCATTCCACACAGTATGACCCCAAAATGAGGTCGGGAAGACTAAGGATGGTGGTGTCTCTATCTTCATTAAAGACAAGCACATGTCCAGACTAGTTTGCCAGTATGACACACTAGAACTACTCCAGGTGCAACTGACAGTTGGCAAGACAACCATCCAAGTTATAGCCAGCTATAGACCCCCTTACATGACTCAGGACTCCCACTCCTCCTACCTGGAGCTACTTGACTCCATCAAAGTACCCCCTAACACACTGATCCTTGGAGACTGCAACTACCCCACCATAGACTGGGTGAACTATTCCTGCACTAATGCACTCACCCAATGATTCCTTGACTTTATCAGTTCTAACACACTAGATCAGCTCATCTCATCCCCACAAGAGGAGATAACATTCTAGACTTGGTTTTCACCAACATGGGTGACCACTGCACCACTCCCATAGTAAGTTATTCCCTGGTGAGATCAGATCATCGGTCTGTCTCATTCAAAGTTTCTATATCGCCCATCCCCGCCCCAACTGTAACCAGGCTAAAAACCTTCTCAAAAGCTGAGGGAGGGCATCAGTAGCTTCACACCACCACCCCCTCAGAAGATGCAGACAACTATGCTGAACAGTACACCAGTGCAGTATACAAGCACCTGTACAACTGTATGGACTCAGCCAAACCCAGCAGAACTAAAATCTGCTCCTCAAGGAATCACAAACCTGTCTGGTGGACATCATCTACCAACAGGCTTTACAAAAAAAGAAGAAAGTGTTGTCCAAGTGTAAAAAGGCACACATTCCCAACTGGAAAAACTCCCTCCTTAGCCTCAACAAGCAAACTGGATCACTAGTGAAAACCTCCAAAGCCAATTATGATTCAAAACCAACTTCTGAAACAAAGGGAAACCACAAAGCCTTCTTTGATTATGTCAGGAACCTCCATGGCAAAGCACAGGCTTGTTCTGAATTAGCCCAAAAACAATGCTGCAAAAGAAACGAACCTCACAAAAGAAAAGCAGCCACACCAGTCCAATAGCTTTGGGGCAAAAAAGCTCACAATCAGGCAAAAATGTTCCACAAACCGATTTATTAACGTGTAAAAGAACTCCTGCAATAGGCAACACACACGTTTTCGTCTCTCAGGAAGACTTCATCAGATACACCAATTTCCTGTTTGCACTCAGGTTAAATACTTTGTTCCAAAACACTAATTAATTAATTAATCCATTAGGCTAAAATAGGTCAAAAAACCTAGTTTCAAAAAAACATTTTCCTAAAAGGTGTGTAAATACACAACACAAATACTTGAAATACATGTATCTCAGTTCCACAACTTAAATAAAAAACTAAAAACATAAGATTAATAAAAATCTTAATAAGAACAAAACAGATTCAACTAACTTATTGAATTACTGGATATACAAATGTATTTGCATTTACAAAAAATATATATGTATAAATATGTTCTAAAAGTAAAACACATTAGGCACGTTTTACTTGATATACTGTGCCCTAATTTTCAAATATGGAGCAATCGAGATGGATTCATTTAGGCCAGGGGATTTGTTGGCTTCCAACAAAATCTGCCAGTATGTTTCTTTGTGGGCAAGACGAGCCTCCCATGGACCCCCCCTAATGTCCCTTGGAACTACCTCAAGGACAAAAAACAAAAATTTTGCATTTTCACATAAGGTAGTGTGCTTATATAATGCGCTGGTATTTTTACACTTAGAGATGTCGTATATATGTTCATATATACGTCTGTGAAATAACCTTTCGGTTTTTCCAACGTAAAATGCTGGACATTTTTGGCATACTGCCAAATAAACCAAACCACCTGTCTTGCAGTTATAGTGACCCCTTGCCTTAATGTCTCTACTTCTGCTTTCCAAAAAAACATGACTAGCTTGTAAAATGTACTTGCAGGAGGAACAATGGCCACACTTGAAAGTACCTGTGTTGGGTCTGGAATGTACATTGGAAAAATCTGGTTGTTCCAGTGTTTTTTTGATATTAATACCCTTCCTAAATACAGTTTTAATGTCTCTGTCCTTGAAAACATCTAGATCAGTCAATTCCCTGAACATATCCCATTCTTTTTCAATGATATTCCTTACATGGGAAGCGTTTCCACTAAACTCTGTAATAAATGTAAAACTGCCAAGAAACTGATCTGTCCTATTACATGTGGAGGCATTTTCAGTATTGACTCCAGTTTTACCTAGAATGGGAGCAAATCTAGATGACCTTGCCAATGTTACTTCCTCCTGCACCGTATTAATCAACGATACAGGGTAACCCCTTTCCAAAAATAAATGTTGCAATGTACAACATTCTTGATGATAATCCTCGTCAAGGGAAGTCATCCGTGAAATACGTACATACTGTCCCTTGAGAATTCCCTTTTTTTGAAAACTGGGGTGGGAACTCTGGTAATGTAGGTAACCATTAGAAAATGTAGGTTTACGATAAATGTTGGATTTGAATCCATGGTCACCCACAGTAAGTGTCACATCCAGATAGTTAACACTGTGTTGGGAAATATGATGTGTAAACTTTAAAAAATTAGTAGTAGTATGTATGTACTCAATGAATTTCCCTATACCATCCACTGGTCCCGTCCAAAAAATACAAATATCATCGAGGAATCTACAGTAGAAGTTCCAAAATTTTGAAAAGGGGCTGTCCAGAATGAATTTCTTTTCCCAAATATACATAATAATATCGGCATAAGTAGGTGCACAATTTGCCCCCATAGAAACACCTGTCACTTGGTGAAAATATTCACCCAAAAAGAACACAAAATTGTTCTTTAACACAAGACTCATCAATTCAGTAATAGCATGCACATCGCTGTTAGTGATGTGGGGACATTCCCAAAGGGCTTCTTCTAACCATTCAAGACCCAATTCATGGGGAATGACAGAAAAAAGATCCACTACATCAATGGTTAAAAATACCATATTTGTTGCAAGCAGATCTGGAGTAATACTCCTCAAAAAAGCCCATGAATCTTTAAGAATGTATTCCTCTCTACCCCATAACTCCTTCATTCTCCAGTCCAGGTATTTAGAAATGGGGTGAGTCTTCGAACCCTGTGATGCTACTATGGGTCTTAATGGTGGATCAAAGGGGTTTTTGTGCACCTTGGGTATCCCGAAAATAGATGGTATCCTGGGATCCGTATTGGAAAGAAAAGAATAAATTTGGAAATCAATAACCTCCTGATCTAATAAATCTTGCACAACTAGATCTATCTTATGATAAGATATATTGATTTCATTCAAAGAGGCAGAGGTGTATTTTGTTCTGAATTAGTACTTAATGATACCACTTACACTGATCCTGTTGACTTAGCCCACTTGCTAGCAGATAGGTTCAGTGCAAACTTTACCCCCCTGCCCCTAAGGCACATTCAACATCCCTGATACTTGTCCCGTACCTCACATCTCCATAGATCAAGTGTTAAAGGCCCTATCCAAGGCAAAGAACACAGCTTCCATGGGACCTGATAGTATCTCAGGCTGTATTCTGCACCATCTCCAGCAAGAACTAGTTTTGCTATTGAGCACCCTATTCAGCCACAGCCTAAGCACAGGCTTCATTCCAGCAGAGTGCAGAACTGCCATTGTCATCCCCTTGCACAATGATGGTGCCACTACTGACCCTGGAAGCTATCTCCCCATTTGCTTGACAAGTCTGATCTGTAAAGTCATGGAGAGTATTATTATGGATCTCATAAACAAGGACATAGGCAATCTCCAAGCACTTGACCCCACCCGGTTCGGATTTGTCAAGGGCAGATCTTGCCTGTTGAACCTGGTTAACTTCTTTGAGATTGCCACCAAAGCCATTGATGAAAGAAAGTCAGTACATACAGCTAACCTTGAATTGGCCAAAGCCTTTGACACAATCCCTCACTCAAGCATCATCAAAAAGCAAACTCAACTTGGCGTAAATCCCTATCTCATCAGGTGGGTGGCCAACTTGCTCACTGATAGGACCCACAAGGTCAAACTAGGCACCTCCACCTTCAACAGCAGACCTGTCACTAGTGGTGTTCCCCAGGGATCTGTCCTGGGACACCTACTGTTTGGCATCTACTTCTCAGACATCCAGGAAAGACAAAAGGCCTGTGGCTGACCAAGTTTGTTGATGACTGTAAATTGGGTGCTGTCACTGACTCCTCAAATGATGTTAACATACTACAAGAGGGTCTCACAGCAACAAATGACTGGTGCCAAAGTCATAGCCTTAAGTAAATGCAAAAAAAATGTATTATCATACCATTTGGAAAAAAACATGGCCCCTACTGATTACCACATCAATGGCAACCCCCTAAGCACACAACCTGAGGTGAGAGACCAGGGTACACAGGTTGGCAACAATCTCATATTCGACTATCATGTAGCACCAGTGGTCAGAAAAGCCTTTTACTTGGTTCATCTCATAAGTAAAGGCATTGCATCCAGAAAAAAGGAGGTTATTACCTATCTTTACTCCTCCCTCTTTAGGCCAATAATTGAGTACAATGCCCTATTTGGTATGTACCTATCCAAACACCTGCACCAACTGGAAAGGCCACAGAAATACCTCACAAAGAGAATCCAAGGCATCCAACACCTGTCCTATGCAGACAGGCTCAAATGACTATCACTCTACATGGTATCATACAGATTGCTCACAGGTGATCTATGTCTTGCCTAACAAGGCAATTGGAGACCCTGCCCTACTAGAGATGCTCCATATCCGTAAGTCTGTCTCCTAGCACATTACCCACTTGAAAGGCCTAAATCTAATGTGCAACATTAATAAAACTTGCTGGAGATACAGGTTTGTCTCCGAGAGGCTGCTGTATCTCTGGAAAAGACTTCCCATACATGTCAAACAGAGAACCTCGCTGACCCTATTCAAGCGCAACCTTGATGAGTGGATGGGAAACCACAAATTTGTCTCAGGGGTTCCACCTGTGTCCCTCACTGACAGGGGCAACAGGTGCTAACTTAGGTTTCTTTTTTGGGGATAAACTCTTGGCTAGGATTGTAAGGGCCCCAGGGCCATTGGCGTAGTAACCTCCTATGTTCCTATGATCCTATGATTAAATCTGGTCTTTATCTCTTTATCACTAAACTAAAGCAAGCATATTACAAAATAGCCAAGTTTGCCTCTAATCTCCCCTATAAATCCCACCATTGTCTCACCCTTAAAACACTCCAATGGCCAGACTTATTTAAACATTTACTTCTACCCCAACTTCATATTACACACCCTACCCTGATTGACCCCTCTTCCTGCCCTTCCATCTGCAACCTAGTCTCCTACTACAATCCCCATCATCACCTTCGTACTTCCGGCAAAGACCTCCTTGACATATATAAACCCAATAAAAATATAGGAACGTCCCACCACAAATACTCTGTTGCACATGCTTGGAACTCACTCCCTCAAAACATAAGAAGCATTCATCAAAAAAGCCTGTTCAAAAAAGAACTTACATTTTTTTTAGACTATATGGTCCTGCTCTTGTCTAACCCCAACTCAATCTAACCTCTTCTCTTCTCAACTTTAACTCCCTATCCCTATTCTACTCTTTACTTCCTTGTACTTGCCTCATATACCTTTATACCTCCCCCTCCCCTCACTTCTATAGCATATATATTCATATATATCTTTATTTAAAAAAAACTTTGATTGAATGGTTTATCTATTTGTATGTACTTTATGTGCGCTATTCTCTAGACCTGTCAATTGTTGTTTTAACCTACTCTATGTACAGATATTCTCTAACTGTTGATTTCTTACTATGTTTCATGGTGGTTTAAAATTTTTACTCATTTTTATTTTTTATTTGATTTTTATTGTAAAAATATGTAACACTTCTGGAGCTTTTCTCATCGGGTCTCCACTGAAAATGGGCTCCTGGCTCAGTTGGACTAACCTGGTTAACAAAATGTCAGTAAATAAACAAATAAATAAATATTATCTCTACTGCATATTAATTTGGAATATTGTTGAGTTTGCAATTACTTGACCTGGGTGATTTTTCTTGTTTAATTTAATTCTAAATTTTAAAATGAGAAGTTGACCATCTGAGTTATAGTCAGCATCTTGTCTTACTTTATGCTGAGTATATTAAGCTCTTCCATCTTTGACTGGAAAGTATATAGGCAGTTTGATTTCAGTACTGCTCATCTGGTGATATCTGTAAAGATATCTCTCAGGCTGCTGAAAGAAAGTATTTGCTGTGATCAATGAATTAGCTTGGCAGAATTCCATTTATGTCTCACTTCATTTTTATACTCCAAGGCCAAACTTGCCTATTATTCAACAGCTTTAGCATTCCAATCACCTGTAATGAATGCATTACTTATTTTTGTGTTACTTACTGAAGATACTCCAGATCCTCCTAAAACTGGTTAACTTCTTCCTCTTCTGCCTCTGTAGTTGGAGCATAAACTTGTATCACTGTAATGTTCAATGACGTGTCTTGCAATTTGATTGAGATCATGCTATCATATTTTTGGATTGTTGTCAAATGCTAAATTAGACAATCATTTTATGAGTTATGAAGGAGTTTCCATTTCTTCTGCAAGATCCTTGCCCACAGTAGAAGATATGATGATTATCTGATACAAAATGACCCATTCTAGTCCATTTTAGTTCTGTAATTCCCATGGAGCCATTGTTTATTTTTGTCATCTCATCCTTAAACATGTCACGTTTAACTTGATTCCTAGTGGTGTATAGTTCTTTCTAACATTGTAATCTGATGTTGCCAATCTTCAGTCAATCCTTGACAGAGGGCTCGGTTCCGAGCCTCAGAACTGACTCAGCCATTTACTTCAGCTTGTGCCTTCCAAATTCTTGAACTAGGAACTACCCATAATGCTCTGCTCAAAATTACCTCAGATCTTGTTTGCCGTTTCGTGTGTCAGACGTGTTTATCCTTCTCTCGAGCCTTGGCTTTCTAAGTAAGTTTTATCTTTATTAAAAACTCTTAATTTTGTATATTTCTATTTAACTTGCTTCTTCCACTTTTTACTGTCTACTCACTCCTCTCGTTTAAGTTTTGCGTGTGTGTCTTGGTTCCATTTTCCTTTCTACCGTTGGTAGTCTCTTTAAGTACCAATGCCAGTACATTTCTTACCTTTTTAGGTATTCTTTAATTACCATTGTTGGTACTTCTTTCTTTTATATCTCCTCTTAATTGTTTAAAAAAAAATTCCAGCTATCCCTTTTACTTAACTGTGTGAGTGTGTGTGTGTGTGTGTGTGTGTGTGTGTGTGTGTGTGTGTGTGTGTGTGTGTGAGAGAAATTTTCTGTTATGGCTGAAAAGCAGATTTCACCTGTCAAATCTTCTAAAGGCACCTCTGGATTTAAAAGGTGTCAGAAATGCATTGGAAAAATGCCCAATTTTGATGGACATACCTTATGTGTTTATTGTTTGGGTAAGGTCCATCTACAGGAGAATTGTTCAGTCTGTCATGGGTTCTCCACTCACACTCTTACTGAGCGTAAGAACAAACTCATTTTAAAGGGACTTCTCAAATCTGATTTTGAAGAGGCTATTTCTGGGTCTAAGACTGAAGCTAGCACATCTTCATCTTCATCATCTTCTTCTTCCACTAGTAAGAAAAGACCTTCTTCACTTCCAAGTACTTCAGAACCATCCAAGAAGGTCTGTAGACTGACCTTAGAAGGTTTATCTGACTCAACACCTACAACATTATTGCAGCCAACAGCAACTTCTTTGGTACCCACTGAATCCTCGGTGCAGAAACAGTCAAAGCTGCCTTCATTCCCAAGGATGAAATATTCGCCAATGTTTGACCCATTTAAAGACAGGCACCCAAGCCCCTTCCTCGAAGTGAGATCCCCTAAGTCTCCCTCGACTGCCTCAATTTGATCTACTAAGTGTCTCTCAGAAGCCGATATTTTGAGACTGATGAATCAGCTTCTGATGGTGAGGGGATTGTCCTCGGTTCCTAGCCAATCTAGCGTTGGAACCAGCCAATTTATGAAACCTCCCATTCCTTCTCCTCCAACTCCTGTTGAGTCTTTGGAGCCCTTGGTTCCAACACTCTTGGAGTCAACTGTCTCAGTTCTGGTAGTATCCTTTTCTCCATTTCTGAGAGCTTCATTGAACACCTCTGAGTTTTAGGCACTGGAGATCTCCCAGGGTCGATGCTCTCTGGCTGGGTCTGAGGTGCATGGATCAGTTTCCTTGACTTCAGAGCTGTTCATGTCCCTTGGTGCTTTGGCCTTTGTAGCATTGACCCAGGTTTCTGTTTCGGAGGTTGCCTCTTTGGTGCGGTGGTTCTGAAAGAGTCTATTTTGGTTCTGGGCTTCCATCTCTCTACAGTGCGGGCTGGTGGCCTTCCAAATCATGGAGATGGCTTTGTCTATTTGGGACTCACAGTCTTTGCCATCCCTGTCAGGACAACTGTCTACATCCCCTTGTCCTGAGCTGCCATCCTTCTCATCCCCAGGATAGAGGGCACAAAAGTCCCAGGATAGACCCACTTTGGTGGTTTCCTCTTCGGACACTTCCCCAGGTCATCCCCCTGAGGAAGTTCCTGTGAAGAAAACATGCAAGAGGAAGAACTTAAAGTCCCCAGAGGAGTCTTTCACGGAAGATACTTATTTTGATGAAGGAGAAGGTTCCCCCAGGTCACTCACTGATGATGTTTCCTTTGGGGACATCCTAGAAATCCTGAAACAGAGGGGTGGCTGGTCCTCCATCCAACCTTCCTCAGAGGAGTAATTATACCTGGAGGCTTTTCATGTCCAGCCCTCTACTTCTTGGATCTCTCCGCCTGCTGATGATCTCATTAAATTGATCACTCAGTAGGTGTGGAAGATGCCTGACACCATCGAGCCAATCCCCAAGAGACCTGATCACATCTTATCAGCCCCTAAGGATAAACCACACTGGTCCAAAGGAATACCCAATGATGCTATGGTGATGGTGCCAGACAGAAAAAGAGAACTCATTGAGGAAAGTCTGACTATCTGTCCTCCTAACAAGGAGTCTAGGACTTCAGATAGATTTGGGAAGCACGTTTCTGCTTCAATGACCTTTGCTCTCAGGTCCTTGAATTATATGGTGCACTTTACAACATTACAGCAGGATCTGATCAAGGAGCTCTAGGATACCCTCTCAGGAGCAGTGGCTGAAGGGTATGGGACAAAGTTACCTCTTAGCTAGCAACCCTTGATGCAATTTCTAACTCATCCATGAGGTTGATTGCTCACGCAGCTGAAAGGATGTCTAGAGCAGCAGGTTCAGTCATAGCCATTAGAAGGCACTCCTGGATACACTTGTGTGACTTTGCAAAGCCATTTAAAGTGTCATTTGTCAATGCTCTGCTTGATGGATCTACCCTTTTTCATCCCAAGGTTAAAGACACTTTAACCAGATGTGAAAAGGATGGCAAGACCCTTTTTGCCATAGGTGTATGTTTCTCCATTCCTCAGAGGCCTTATTCTAGGAACCGGAGAAGTGGGAGACTATGGTTTAAAAAATCCAAAGGGTCCTTTCAGGATTCACACAGCAAAGACTTTCCCCAGGGCAGAGGAGGAAGTAATGGAAGATGCCTCCCCAGAGGCAGAAATGGACCACAAAACCAGGGGTCCAGAGAATCTTTCTCTGGTACTTCCTACCAGCACCCCTGAACAGGAGCCCGATGCCCTCCTCTGGAGGCAATTGGGGGATGACTTTCTCTCCACCAATCTGCCTGGCAGATATTAACTATGGACACATGGGTACAGGGAATATCCAGAGGTTACAAAGTTCAGCTATCATTTCTCCCAACATCGCAGAAAAAAACTCCCAGATGTACTAACCAGTCACAGGGAAACATCAGTCTTAGAAATTGAAAGATTGATAGACAAAAGAGTCATCCAAAAAGTCCCACCAGACCAAACAGGATCCGGGTTTTACTCAAGGTTCTTTTTAGTGCCCCAAAAAACAGGGGACTGGAGACCCATCTTAGCCAGTTCAACAAGACAGTTCAACAAACCAAATTCCGGATGGTGTTGGTACAGTCGATATTTCTATTTTTGGAAAAAGGCGATTGGATGTGCTCTGTAGACCTCCAAGATGCTTTTTACCATATAAAAATGAACAAGAGCTCAAGGAGGTTTTTCTGCACTTCTGGCTGAGAGCCAGTCATTTCCAATTCAGAGCACTGCTCTTTGGACTCACCACAGCCCCCAGAGTGTTCACCAAATTTATGGCAGTTATGGCAGCTCATCTCCAGCTGCAAGGATTTTGAAATTTTCGTTACCTCGATGACTAGCTCCTTACTGCTACCACCAGGCATCAGTTGAAACACAAGAGATTATACTCTACACCTCTGCACATCTCTAGGCATAACAATAAACTTCAAAAAGCCAAGCTTACAATCCTCTCAGCAATGAGAATTCATCTGACCCTGTTTAAAAACTGCTTCAGGAATTGCTTTACTCCCTCCAGAAAGACTACAATGCATCAGATCCCAAGTTGGATAAATTTTACAAAACAAGAGGCTTCCAGCAAGACTAGTTCTACAGACATTAGGCTCAATGGCTGCGTCAATCACACTTGTTCCCTTGGCAAGATATCACATGCAACTCTTCCAATGGTTACTTGCTTCCCAGTGGTCTCTGATGCACCGTCCAATGTCTCATTTGATCTTGATTACCAATCACTGCAAAAAGGATCTCATGGTGGCTCCACTCTAATCAGATTCCCTTACGTCGGTCATTCATTCTTACCCAGCCCCAAGCCACAGTGACCATGGATGCTTCCCAGATAAGGTGGTGGTGGGGGGGGGGGGGCATTATCTGGGAAAGACTGTCCAAGGCATGTGGTCCCAACTGGAGGTCAACTTGCACATCAATGTTCTAGAGATGAGGGCAATGCTATTAGCACTGCAAGCATTTCAAGACATCCTTCCTTATGGGACAGTAGCTGTTCAACCAGATAATATGTCAGTAGTTAGGTATATCAACAAACAAGGGGGAACCAAATCTTATCCATTGTGTCGAGAAGCCCTCAGAGTTTGGCAATGGATGATTTCTTCCAACCACTTTCTCACAGCAACACACATCTCAGACAAGCTGAGCAAAACTATTCTCATGTCTCAATCCTGTAGTGGCAAACAGGATTTTCCATCACTGGGGCCAACCTTGCTGTGATCTCTTTGCCTATTCTCTGAACAACAAGTGCAGAAGGTATTTTGCCCTAATCCCCCCTCAGGGGGAGTCACCCAGGGATGCTCTTCTCCTCAATTATCCCACCAGTCTTCTTTATGCCTTTCCCCCAACTCCCCTGATATCACAATTCCTAAAGAAAGCCAAGAGGATGGAAATTTCAATAGTCCTCATTGCCCTCTTCTGGCCTCACAAGTTTGGTTTTCCTTCTTTTGGCCTCATCTCCTTTAGAAACCATGGATTCTGGACCCAGCTCCAGATCTGCTGTCTCATCCGGAGGGCATGGTTCATCTGAATCTTCAGCATCTCAAGCTCATTGCATGGCTTGTCCAATTCCCATGATTGACAGACATCTTTCCCTTTCTTCCTTTTCAGATAAAGCATTGTGGCTCATGACAAACCCTCAACTAGGAAACTGTATCAAAGTAAATGGGAAAATTTTGCTTACTGGGCCCTCAACAGCAGACTAGACCCTTATACATCTCCTATTCATAAGGTTTTGTTTTTTTATCTATCCTTTACCAATCTGGTTCCCCTGCATTAACAATTAAAGTTCACCTAGCGGCAATTATGAACTTTCATATGGGACTGTATGGCGCATCTCTAATGTCACACAAACTTTGCAAAGCATTTTTAAAGGGACTCCTAATGTTAAGACCTCCATTTAAAGAGCTCATTCCTCCTTGGGATCTAACTTTATTCCTTCAGGCCCTTACTATGACTCCTTTTGAACCATCATCAACTTGTGACTTAAAGTATTTGTCTTGGAAAACTTTATTTTTGGTGGCTATCACATCTGCCAGAAGAGTATCTGAGCTTCACACCTTGTCCTGCAAACCTCTCTATTTAATATTTCACAAGGATAGGGTTGCCCTTAAGACCAGTCCAACTTTTTTTTTCCAAAGATTGTTTCAGAGTCTAACATTAATCAGACTCTTCAATTGCCAGTCTTTTTCCCTAATTTTTCCAATAAAGGGGAATACTCCCTAAACTTGCTAGACGTCCACAGACAATTACGTTTTTTTCACAGAATGAAGGATTTTAGGAAATCTGACCAATTATTTGTTGAATTTTCTTCTCTCTCCTTAGGTAATTCACTTTCAAAGGTTACCTTGGCTAAATGGCATAGATACTGTATTTCTTTCATCTGTTATTCTAGAGGGCTCCAAATTCCATGCCCAGTTAAAGCTCATTCAACGAGAGTGGTGGCAACTTCTGCACTTTTTCATGCCAAAGCATCTTTGGATGATATTTGTGCAGCAGCCACTTGATCTTCTCCTCATGCCTTTATCACTCATTATGAACTGGATCAAGTCTCGAGGGGATGAGCATCATTCGGCTCGATGGTGCTTAGGAATATTCTTCCATGAGATCTCCCAAGATTAAAGTAGCTGGGGACTCTGTCCCACTGTCAAGGACTGAGTGAAGATTGACAACATCAGATAAAGAAGTTATGTCTTATCATAACGTTCCATCTGTGTTGTTGATCTTCACTAATCCTTGACATCCCCACCCTCCTTTCCCTCAACCTAAGACTCTTAGTGGACCGAATTTTTTTCCATAGCAAGCTTCATATGAAGGACATATATCTGGTCTCTGATTATTATGTCTATTATTTTGACTATAATTCCTGCTTCTCTGTTTGTTATTTTATTGGGCAAACTCTATTTGAGGTAATTTTGAGAGGAGCATTATGGGTAGTGCTTGGCTCGAGAGTTTGGAAGGTGCGAGCTGAAGTTAATGGCCGAGTCGGGTCCAGGGCTTGGAATCGAGCACACTGCCAAGGATTAGTGAAGATCAACAAAACAGATGGAACATTATGGTAAAACATAACTTCTTATTTTCCATTCATCTTTCAGTACCTGAACACATAGATGTCCATTCTGCTTTAATCCATCTGCATCATAACCTATAGCAGTACTTGTTCTCTGCTTTCCCCTGTAGTATGCTATGCACTTTCAGACCTTAGTGTCTTATTTTGCATTGTCATTTTGACTTGCCTCTGGTTGCTTTAAATCAATTTTTTTTTTGCAAAAATACTGGAGTAGATTACCATTACCTTATCCAATGGACCATATTTATTTTGCTTTCTCTGCCATGACCTGCCTGTCTTGGATTGCCAGCACAGTATAGTTTATAGCTTCACTGAACAACAAGGTAAAGTGTGTGAGTGTGTTTGTGTGGGCATGTGTGCGTGCGTACGTGTGTGTGTGTGTGTGTGTGTGTGTGTGTGTGTGTGTGTGTGTGTGTGTGTGTGTGTGTATGTGTGTGTGTGTTCTGAGGAAGAAAAATGTGCCTGAAGCAGGTTATTAAAATTAACATAAAACCATGGCTAATCAGAATTCAGTGAAAAAAAAACATTAAACTACAAGGAATAAGTTATACTAATCTAAGGAAATGAAAAGAAAATGTTCTCAACAGATACTAAATTAGCACAACAAAACACCTTCAGCAGAAAGTAAAATAATTAAAAACCAAACACTGGAGCAGGAGAGGCAGACACCAACCAGGAATTAGCGTAAAAAACCTTTACTTAATGCTTTCGTCAGAATGACTTCTTCAGAAATACAAATTCAAACATTTTTACAACAGCTTATATACATACAATTTTATGTCCCTCCCACTAATTAATTAATTAGCTAATTAAATTGCATAATTACCAGTCAGCATAAATATACTACTTGGTCTAAGTCCACAGTCAGAACATGCTGCTCCCTACTAGAACTGTTATTGGATAATAATTTTTTTATCTTTAATAAAAAGAGCTATAAACAGCTCAGAGGGGTAGCAATGGGGGCAACAGTAGCCCAAGCTTTCGGTGGTTTGATAATGGGATTGTGGGAGAAAGAAATGTTACCTTCCATTGGCCTTTTTTCTGATATATTGTTCTACTGTTGATATATAGATGATTTGTTTTTTATTATTAAGGGTCCCTTAGCCAATTATTCTATGTTCTTAACACAATTAAATGCTATTTGTGGTTTTTCAAAATTTACTTTAAGTGGTTATGGTAATAAATTATTTGGATGTAAGTTGGGAATGGGATTCTACTGTTAAGTGTTTTGCCAGTAGTATCTTGAGAAAAGTTACGTACGTCAATAATTATTTACATTTTAGCAGCAATCACCCTTTGTATATAAAAAGGAATGTGCCTAAAGGTCAGTACATAAGGGTGTCTCGCATTACAACAGATGATAATGTGTTTTATAAGGAAATTTATTTTATTACTGAACTATTTTTGTCTAGAGGTTACCCATTGGCCTTACTTCATGACATTAGTACTGACATTGCTAATAGAAGAGATGTTGATTTTTCCCCCATATTACTTAAAGGGTTGCAAGTTAAGAACATTAACGGTCAGCCTGTACCCGGTATAGGTTCTACTGCTTTTTCAACTGTTCCCAGATGTATTATTAATATGTCTGTAGACAGTAATAAAATTAAGTCAGTAGTTACTAATAATTGGAAGATTATTTCAGGCAATAACGAATTATCTACTATTTTAGGTAATAAACCTATTTTTGTATATAAGAACTCTAACACCATTAAGAACCTATAAGAAAAGAGTGAAACGTTGAAATCTGTAACAAGTAAACCCAGGGAAATGTCTAAATGTTTCTGTTGCAATGTCTGTAGATATATTCATGAAGGAACCTTTATAAATGTACCCCATTTAGATAGAACTATCAATGTAAAAGGTAAATTAAACTGTAATTCTACTAATTTAGTATATATTGCTTTATGTTCAGGTTGCATTGCACTTTTATATAGGTATGACTACCAGGAATTTAAATACACGTATAAAAGAACATTACTATGCCATTAGGATTAAAGACGACAAGAATCCTTTATTTAAACATTCAGTAGTTTGTAGTTCTTATAAAAAAATTTACTTTCAGTGTCTTGGAACAAGTTGACATTGATTTAAGGGGTGGTAATGTAAAAAACAGAGTAGAGAGAAAAAAATCATTATGGCAACTTAGATTGGGTGCTGACAGCTTCCCAGGTCTTAATGAATTCATTAATATTAAATGTTTTTTAATAGATAGTAGATAGTATGTTGGTATAGTTAGGTACACAATTTTATACACATTAAATGTTTTATTACATTTGTTCTTTATTTTATTTTTTTTTAGTATGTACTGCATTGATGTATTTAAGATGCTGACTGGTAATTATGCAATTTAATTTAATTAATTAGTGGGAGGGACATGAAATTGTATGTATATAAGCTGTTGTAAAAATGTCTGAATTTGTATTTCTGAAGAAGTCATTCTGACAAAAGCGTTAAGTTTTTTTACACTAATTCCTGGTTGGTGTCTTCCTCTGCTGCTCCAGTGTTTGGTTTTTATTTGTTGTTTTTTTCACTGGTGGTCATTTTTATTAGAAAGTAAAATACTATTGTGTTAGGCTTCTGATTTATGACAGCTTAAAGGCACTAACAGGGTTATTACAGTGTTTTAGTTGCACAAGGTTAAATGTGGTGGCAATTGACGTCCTTAATCCATACTGGCCAAAATATATAAAACAAAACTCTTCCAACAATTACAAAGTATGTGAATCCTTTACAAGGACCATTTTAGTAAGTGAGCTAAAACAACACAAACAAGCACATTTAACTGAAAGGTACATTAGCTACAAGTGTACACAAATACATGCCGCAGAAACAAAATAATCAGGTGCCTTGCTTGACCTAGCAGCACTTATTGGGTTACTCCAAGGACAAATCAAAAGGTTTTCTGTAAGATGCTGATATATGGAGAAACTGTTCCAACATGCTCATAAACTGCAAATAGTATTACTTTGCAAAATGTACTTTCAGATAAGTGTTTAAGTGAATAGCAAAATAAATGTTATTCTGATTTGATGTTCCAGCTTAATCTTGTGGTGCTGAAATGAAAGAGAATTTCCTCACTCAATCAGCTAGATCAACAAATGTAAGTAAATAAATAAAATGATCATGCAATGTTTTAATAAATTAACCCTTAATGTTCTACCATCTACAAACATGCAATATTAAAGGGTGAGTTACAGAAATACTTTTTACGGTATATAATTGGAACGAACAATGGATTTACCAAAGACAAATATTAATGAAAATGTCTAGCAAACTTTTCACTTCAGTAATTGCAGACAAGACTTTTAAGCATTTTTCATGGAAACACTCAGACAGGACAGTCAAATTTCATTGTGCATTGTTAGTATTATAATTCTGAATACATCTGTCATCATTGGAGTAGTTAAGTCTAACTTGTGCACATTAGTGTTAGTATATGGGATGTAAATCTAAGAGAGATAGGAAAAAAGTGTAATAACAACAGATGCTATTGTAATGTACTACATTTATTGAAATGTTTGCTTCAAAATAAATAAGTTTAGAAAGCAGGATGATGTTTCTTTACACTCCAATTATAAATCTTTATCAGAAGTAAAAAGTGTTCACTATAAAATATATAGTTAATATAGTTAGGCCTTCAGGATGCAGTGCTAGTCATCTACAGTACACAAATGTTGTCTTTGCTGCAAAGTATATTCACAAATCCATAAACTGAAAAGTGTGATCTCTATAGAGTTGCCCTTGAAATTCCTGATAGCCCTTCAGATCATGTTTGAAAAAAAAAAGCAGTGGCAGTGAAAAGTGCATTGCGTTGCTATAGTCTTCAGCTGAGTTTCGCTGTTTTGCTTTAAGCTATGCATAACATTATGCTTATTTAAGCAGACAGGGATCCACTTTCAAGGCATGATTTGAAAAAAAAGCAAGGAGGTTAGAGGGCAGTTCTTATGGCTAAACACCTGATCCCCATATTTAAACATAACACATCACATGGTTTCTGTTACAGTTCACAAATGGTGAACTACATTATGTTCTGCATATAATATGCTATAATTTTGGTGAAACTCCAAGCTGTAATCTTATACAGACAATGAAAATAAAATGCTCTTAAAAATCCTTATATTGTTATTTTATTGTTCATTTGCTATAGATATTATCAAATCATTATGCTGTTTGGTTAGATACATGTCATTAGCAGGCACGGAAAGGTTATTATACCAAAGTTCTAAGTTATTTTATTGAATTATTTTTATCATTTTAATAAATGTCATGTTATGATTTAAGCATGTTTTCAGAGAAAACATAAATGATTGCAGATTCACAGATGTCTCTCACAGTTGTCCCATATTTCAATGAACATTCCTTAACTTGTTGTTGAGAACCCTCAGGAAATGATTGCTTTGGATATTGATCTGAGTTTTTGATGGTAAAGACAGAAAGGCACAGAGAAGGACATCTGTTTAGCATAATAATAATTTAATAACTGAGTTCCCTTACTTTATATTACATTGAAAGCTCACAACATTTGTAAAGGATGTGACAGAAGACACTGAAGAGAGCAACCAAGTTTATGTAAATATAAGAATAATAAAAAATTTGCAGCTTTTGAAAACAAATCCATTTGACTAATTCATAGAGTCCTTTTTAAGTGATAACGTACCTATCCTAATGAAATAATGGGGTACCATGAAGTGAATAAAAATCACACAAATATTCCTTATTTGCTAACAAGTGATTGCAGTAAATGCCTTGACATGCAATAATTTTATTTGGAAATTATGCAATACATAATGTCTGATTTGTTTGGAATGCAGAGGCTATGAGTAGAGTATATTCATTTAACTATTGAGTGTAAGCACACTACTTATGCCTACTACTTTTTACAGTACTGAAAGACACTACCAGTGTTAACATTTTGTTCAAAATGTGTATTAATTGTTGAGTAACAGAGTCTCTCTGGGATGCAGAAGCATGCCTACCACAAACACAAAGACAATTATCAACTGACTTGATGGAATACTGGTGCCCAAGCTGCTAGCAATTAGGAAACCCACCTGTGGAACTGGCAACCCAGTGAAGAGAAACAGAGACCTGCAATTGTTGCATGGAATGGCTCAAAGATAAGGGATGAACAAGTAGCTCGTACATTTGTAAGAGCATAGACGTGTATATGCACTACATAGCGATGCTATGAGAAAGCCTGAAAGCCATGGCATAGGGCCTACACCATTGTTTGTGGCTATATCCATTAGTTTAAATGGAGTGGAAATGGTTATAAAGGAAAGTAGGGCTAGGAGTACAGCAAGCACAGGAACATACTCAAGGAAACAGGAACAGGTAGGAATGGGAGTGCGAGGAGGAGGAAAGGTGTATTTTATTTTGTTGTAGGGACAACACCTTTGTATTAGAGATGGGTAGATGGAGAATGATGTAAGGAGAAGGCATGGGAAGTAAATAGGGACAGATTTGGAAGCAGGGGAACACAAACAAACAAACATAAAACACAAAGACTGACAGAGGATGTGCTAACACACATGGCAGGGGTAACAGGGGAATTATAGACATGCAAACAAAGAGGAAAAATTGATGAAAGTGAGGACTGGACAGTAAACAGGAGAGTGAGATGACACACAAGAAGGGGAATACCAAGTTAGGATACATAGTGGGTATAATCCTCCTTTTTCCACACTGCCTGGGTCAGTCACTATTGTGACTACCCTCCACATTGGGCCTTGCCTAATGTGGTGAAATCAGAGCCAGGCATGCCACATGAGGGCTCCATTCAAGTAGTTGATGTGGACTTGGCAACCAGTACCATCTCTACCAGCTCCACCCAGATAACAAACTTCACATCCTTGACACTGCCACTGGAGGAAGCAATAGCACTCCTCTCTGGTGCATGATTGTCACAGGCTACAAGGGTTGCAACCTGGCTGCTCGCCCTCAGACTTGATGGATAGCCAGGCCTGGAACCAAGTGGAGTGCCGCTGGAGAAGGACAGGTCTGATGTGTAGGACTGGGCCATACATGGCAACTGCTGGAGAAAATGGAAACCTGAATAGTTAACTATAAAACAACAAACATGAAATCAAATACAAAAGGATAGCAATAAAAGGAAGGAGAGGGAGAGAGAAAAAACACGTTAGTATTATTTTTGTGACATATGACCTGTCAGAGTAATATCTAGATGTGTAATACACAAGAAATAAATGTGTCACTATGACATGGCAGATACTTTTGCCTATCTGCATTATCCCAAGGCTTTATGGTTGGATGAGTTAGCATGTGTGCAATGTTACAGATCCTACTACCTAGACCATGTGTGCAGATGTACATGATAAAGTGTTGGTATGGTACAGTTGTGTGGAACAAGTCCTGGCCACTGTGTGGACTACTGACTTGGTGTGTACCATGCATGGAAGGGGTACACACTAGCTGAGATAGGGTGTATGTCAGGGGAAATTATGACCAACGGTGGCAGACATAAGAGTGAATCATAGGCAATGTGGTTTGTGAGATCACAGCCACCAATTAATATGTCCTCCACCACAACTCCCTAAAACTACTACCTTCACTCCAAAAAACATAACCCACTGTACCTGCTCATGTGTGACAAACACTCAAACCCAACACCCAAACATGTTTTCTCCCTTACACAGCCAGTAGCCTGCTTACAACAACAAGCACACCCTGACTTAGGCAGTATGCACACACCATGCATGTAAGACCTCATGTCAAGTCAGTGAGCAACAGATGCCTTGCAATAAGACAGCCGGACTCATGTCAAAAGCAGCACATTCCTATGTAATCTATGGTGTGTGCTGTTTGTGGGTGTAGGAAGAACACTGCCTATTAAGCACCATGCTCTGTTTTCCCTAGCCTAACAGATGCTACTCATAATGCAGTTATACCTATGCAATTTTAAAGCACTCGGCAGTCCTAAATTTGTTTAATATTTACAAATAGTACATAGCTTGGTATGATAAGCATGGAAATTACTTGTCTGGTAATACCAAAGATGAAGGACTGCAACAAGACAATACTACTACAGACTTTGGCAATGTGCACACATAACTGGCAGTAATATTAATGAATAACAAACAAAATATAACTAAATCACGTGTACCCTTTTGCTTAGACAACCACTCCAGTCTCCTCTGGAAGAGGAGGAAGTTCTCTGTGATTTCCACTTGAGCTAATAAGGAAGGACAAACATAAAGAAAGCCCTACTTACTTTCTCAGTAGAAGCAGAATAATTTACAACAGAAAATGTAGGACACTGGAAATATTAGAAATATTTAAAAAATATATTAGGGGATCCTTGATCTGCCCTCTTGTTCTTTGACCGAAGAAGGTCAGGGGGTGCCTCAACAGGTTTTACAAAGCTAAGCATCTGAACTATATGTGGCATGGATGTTCTATAAGTGTATAATCTTAACCTTCCTACTGCCTTCTAAATTATCATATATCTTTATTTCTTTGTTAGGGGTCGCCACGGCGAAACACCTGTCTGCTCATGATTGGCAGTAGAGTTTTACAGTGTCGAGTTGCCAGCCCGGTGCCCAACCTTCCACAGAAGGCACACACGCACACACTCACACCTAGGGACAATTTAGTGTGTCCAATCCACCTACAGCATGTCTTTGGGATTTCATATTAGAGTTTTCTATTTTCTTAAGGCTGATATAACCAGGCACACAATGGTGTGCCTCCAACGCAAAATAAGGTGGAGATCTGGCTTTATTAACTGATGGTATTGCTCAAAAATCTATTCAGATGTTTCGCTGGATCTCTTGGAGAAAAGGCAAGATGACACCAAATAAATGTGGCAGGACATCCTTCATAGTCTGCTCACCACTTCCATGCTCTATCTCTTCCAGCAGTGCAAGACAAGGGTCTTTGCGTATTGCCATATCACATCCATGTTAATCGAAGAATTAGCGGCGTGCCCTTGCACAAACATTACCTTGTTGGCCACTGTATTCCTTCCCTGTCACTCCGTTTCAGTTCATTGCATGATTTTCCATTAGTTCTGTCACTTCTCACATTCTCTTATAATTTAAACAAACCCAAACAGCTCACACAGCAAGTCCAAGTTATATCCAAAGGCACAGGACCCGAAGCCAAAGTTAGGAACACAAATCTTAATGAACCACGATACAACAATAAATCCAAGCCTTCACATTCTGTTATATCGAATGATTTCTGAGTAATGCACAGTAGGTGCCTGCGACTTTCATTTAGTCATACCCACGCTGTGTCATGCAATGATTCTACAAACATTGCTAGATTTCTTTTTTTTTTGTTGTTACCTTCACTAAGTCTGTTTCTAAAAAATGAGGTTTTCAAATACAGCTTACTTGCTTGCAAAAGAGCACAGTAATGCGGACAGCTTGTAGTGGCCCATATGATTGATCATAAATTGTAAATACACAGCAATACAGGAAAAATGCTGGTATGCTTTTATATCACTAAGCACAGGAGTTAAGACATTGACAATGAAAACATCTTCTGCACAGGTGTAATACCCAGAAATGAAGATGCCACTAAGCACAGCATGGAAACAATGCCATGTCCAGCAAGGTAACTGCACTAACGTTATTTACATGTTGCCTCAGAAGTCCAGGCTACAGTTCACATCAAGAACTCTTGTCAGTCAATTCTCTATCTATCTATCTATCTATCTATCTATCTATCTATCTATCTATCTATCTATCTCTATATAAATAGGGTGACAGTTGTTATAAATTAGCAAAAATTGTTTTCTACAACTGATTTCTTACAATCTTGTCAGCTATTTTGCTACAGTCTTTATACATCACTAACTTGTAAACACCTTACACATTGTTAAGGTTCAAATTTAAATATAGCTCAAATGGTATATTGTTGTTTGATGTGTTTGGATATAATATATCTAAAAGACAATTTCTGGGGTAGTTAGAAATATTTTGGGTAGGCAGAATGTGTAGCTGAATTATATGACATTAGGAAGTGTTTTACTGAAAGGTATATCAACCCAATAAATTACAGTATAGTAAAGAGTTTTGGGTGACATAGAAGATGGATTTTTGTCATTATACATTGGTCATGATGCAAGCAGCAATGTGAATAGTATTATGAATGCAGTTGCGTCATCAAACTGAATTATGATTTGTTGCATTTTATAGCAAAAACAGTCCCTCGGATTCAGCAAGCCCTGTCTGTAGGAACAGTGCAGGTGCTCCAGGAGGCGATATGTCCACCATGCAATCCAGGAATAAGCTGCAGGGACATGCACGACTGCTCCTGCACTATTCCTGCATGGACGTAGCTCTTGTATGCAAATTACCCCATTTGCAGGTGAAAACCATGCAAATGAGGTGAATTTGTGATTCAGGAAGCTGACAGCTGGCTGTGCAGGACTAATGTAATCTGCAGAAATGTACTTGGTTAGTAAATGAGTACATTTCTGCAAACTACAAAATGGAGCCATGACAGCTCCAAATAAAGGGTGTATATAAAGTGTAAAGCATGCCAATTTCCAAATATATGGCCACTGGCATGGAAAACTTTTTAAAAAAAATAATAACTTTTATTTTTTTTAGTTGATTTCAACTGTTTAAGCATAGGGCAGTGGCGCGCAAATGGGATCGAGCCGAAAATATAAAAAGTAACCTGAAATAAGCATTCTAACCAAAATCACTATTTTGCCATTATACTCAATGGCAGGCAGAAGACAACATGGGCAGTGAATAGTGATTGCTAAGGGGGGAGATTCAGTGTGGGACCTATAACTATGCATTATCAGGCAATCCTATGCAAATGAGGGGAATGATACTGAATTCCAGATTTCTCCTCAATGCTAGTCAACACCCAACAGTGTAAGTGCAGGAATAACTTGTTTCAAGCCTAAGAGTAAGCTGACATCATTGGGGTGTGTGTCAGGCATACTGTAAGAGGATTGGAGCCCTGTAGCTTGGGTTTGTCCTTAGCTTAGCAGAGCTAAGCAAGGGGGTGTGTCTGAGGCTGCCTAGCATTCTTTACATTGCCTAAGCAGGTGCGCGCGCCACACACCAGGTTTTAAAGGGAAAAAAGTAAACCAGGAAATAGCAGCTCTGTGCACATTTGAGCACTGTGTTTGCGCGGCACATCCCCAGGCTTAAACAGGAAGGCAATGGGAAGGGAAAACAGCAGTAGGAAGGTAATCAAGGAAAACTAGCATAGCTGACAGGTGAAATGTATCAGAATCAGCCAATTACACAGGCAGCAGCCCATCCCAGCCCGGAGCATTACTATAAACTATGCAAACACCTTTCCTTCTACTTTTTCCCAAATAGTCTACACCACCGGTGTATAAAAGCGGGGAAGTTTTAACAAACAAAAACAACAAAATGATAGGCGCTGCAGCAGCTATCATACATCAACATGTGGAAGAGACTGAGGGTGTTGAGTATGAGAATGCTGTTGACCAACCCACAGTGAGGAGATGGAGAAGAGTGTACTGACCCAGGGTAACCTATCAGCGGCTACATGAGATGGAGATAGAGGAGCACTATAGAGATGACAGGGACCTTCTACAGCAAATTGTTGAGCTGTGCCTGCCACACCTGACACACAGAACTAACAGATGGGAACCCATCCCAGTTGATACCAAGGTATGTGTAGGCCTAAGAATGCTAGCCACAGGTAGCTTCCAAAGGCCAACTGGTGATATCATGGGGATCTCACAGGCATCAGCATCCAGGGTACTCCACCAGTTCCTGGATGCCATGTCAGCACATGCCGATGAACACGTATATTTCCCCAACACCCGTGAGGCATTGGCCAGCAATATGTATCTCTTCCACCAAATAGCAGAATACCCTGAGGTAGTGAGTGCTATAGACTGCATGCACATATGCATCAAAGCCCCACCTAGTGAGTGGGGTAGGGTCTACGTCAACCGCAAGGGCTTCCCCTCCATCAGCTGCCAGGTCATGTGCGATGCCTAGGGCATTATAATGAATGCATTTGCTGGCTGCCCTGGAAGCTATCACGATTCCCACATCTAGCATCTGAGGCAGCTGTACCAGAGATTTGCCAATGGGGACATACCTTACAGTCACCTAGTGGGGGATGCTGGTTACGCACTTGAGCCTTGGCTGATGACACCCATCAGAAATGCACACACACCTGAACAAGAACTCCATAATGAGGCACACCCTCAGACCAGAATTATAATAGAGAGTGTGTTTAGGATGCTCAAGTCACAGTTCCGGTGCCTGGACATGTCCAGTGGAGCTTTGCAGTACTTACCAGCAACATGTACTCAAATTGCTATCGTATGTGCCATGCTATACAATATGATCCTGCAGAAACAGCTGCAGCAGGAACAGCATGGGGCAGGGCCACACAGCCCCCCACCATTGCCAAGGCCTGCACAGGCACAGAGTGACTAGGAGGAGGAACAACCTAAGCCTACCCCAGTAGGCAGAAGGAGGCATGCCCAGTATGCCCTGGCCTTGGCAAATAGGCAACGCATAACACATACACTGACACAGTAGGGACCCAGGGAATGACACCTCTCTTTGACTGGCACATACAGTAAAAGGGATGCCAAACATGACACTACCTGTGCTCAACCATGTATAGGGAGTGTACTATGTGCATCTGACATAGGCAGCCCTCCAACACCATCCTCAATACTGGCACAGCCACAAGGTAAGCCACTCTTCTTACCAATTGCTGAATGGAGTACTATGTGTTGTTACTTGTATCTATGGTATTGACATGAACATGCAAGGGAATTGGGTGGCTGAATGGTATGCCAGCAGATAGTAGACACCTACAGTGGCAGCATGAGATCTGTAACAAATACTGGTGTCACCGTAGTAGCCAGTACTACACATGGTGACAAAATCCACTGCAGAAAATGTGCTGGGCCACATGTGTATCCATATGACACACACATGCCAGTTAGGGAGGCTCACATACCCAACAACAGTCTCAGTCAGCAGGACAGGTGTAGACAAACACAAACAAAGGCTGTGCTAAGACCTCTGAATGATGGCTATGGGTAATCTCCCCCACCCCAGGCCTACACAGACAGACTACATCAGGCAGTGGGATGTCAGTTCTGAAGGGTAAGAAGTCAGAAACTGATATGTAGGTCAATCAAACCTAAGACCTGTAGTACACTGATATGCCTCTAGTCAGCATGATAGGTTAGAATACATAATGAAATGGAGTACCTGACATACCAGTACAGTCACAGCAAATGGGTACAAGTGTCAGGTGTGCCCCCCCAATCCTATGTAGAAAAGTAGTAACAGTCTGGTGTGCCCCCCCACCAATCCGATGTAGACACATAGTAACAGTCTGGTGTGCCCCCCAATATGAAGTAGACACATAGTAACAGTCAGGTGTGCCCCCCCCAGTCCTATGTAGACACGTAGTAACAGTCTGGTGTGCTCCCGCAAGATGATGTAGACACATAGTAATAGTCAGGTGTGCCCCCCAATCCCATGTAGAAATGTAGTAGCAGTCAGGTGTGCCCCTCCATGCCTATGTAGACATGTAGTAACAGTCAGATGTGCCCCCCCAATCCTATGTAGAAATGTAGTAACAGTCAGTTGTGCCCCATCATACCTATGTAGACATGTAGTAACACTCAGGTGTGCACTCCTTCAATCCTATGTAGAAATGTAGTAAAAGTCTGGTGTGCCCCCACAATCTGATGTAGACACGTAGTAACAGTCTGGTGTGCCCCCCAATACAATGTAGACATGTAGTAACAGTCAGGTGTGCCCCCCCCAATCCTATGTAGAAATGTAGTAACATGTATGTGTAGGTATAATACCAGTGGAGCACAGATTACCTAAGGTGGCCAGATAGATTGTAGCGTTTGTAAAATATGCAGGTATGCGTGTGTTATGTTGGTGTGTGTTTCATATTGTGTGAGAGTGGTCAGTATGTATGCATGGTGAGGTATGTCCTGGTGGCCATTGCCCAGTACTGCCGATGACAGGGCCAAGTCCCCACAACTGCAGTGCCAAACATAATGCTCCCCAATATAACACATTCTAGCAATAAGCCCTTGTAAATGCATGGAGGTAATATGTCTCACCATCTGAAAGATGGACATGGCATGACTGTTGGGCCACATATACAAGCAGTACACAGGGGAAATTACCCCAGACAAACAGTGTATAATGTGTAACCGTTAAATGGACACACCCTTGTAATTGTACATATAGGTTTGCAGCACATTATCTGGGCTTATAGTAGGGAATACTGATGCCGTCTGTCCAAACACTCGCAGGCCACAAAGGTCATAGGAATGATGTATTGAGAAACAGCTGATGTCCCTGCACAAGCCAGCATAAGTGAAATGCCCCATGCATATCTGTGAGTCAAATGCAAGTAGTGTCCATAGCACACATGCACCCAGCTCACTCAACCACCACCCGCAGGTACCTCTTCGGTCTTATCCTTGCTGTTGGGAATGGGTATAATATGACCCCCACCTGTGTATATCAATAGCGAAAGAATGCAGCATGCAGTGCAGGTGTCCCGTGCAGGTGTGTCCCTAGCTGTAAGCAGCACCCTGCCAGCATCCACACCACTTGATCAATACTGACAGAAAGTATTGGCATGAACACCTAGCACACCTACCTTGTCACCCCAGGGGAATATAATGTATTGTAGTCTGGGACTGTAGGATTGACAGAATGCAATGGCCTGCTACAGCTGGCCTGCATCAATACCAAATGGCCTACAGTCCTCTGCCAAAGGCCTGTGTCTCACCCATACTGCCAATCTATGTTATGTCATGGACTCCCAAATAACAACATAACACAGTCCACAGAACCCATATGCAAGGCCATGTGGACAAACCACAGTAACATGTCCACCATGTCCCACTGCATGAACTGTGGACCAACACCAATATACTGCTGTGATGAGATGATTACTATAGGGAAAGTATTAGAGAATGTTTGCATAATGTATGGAAGAGGATAGAATAATGAGGGGGGATGGGCAGCATGGAATGTGCGAAGTCCGAAACACAGCCGTGCGCACATACTATACCTGCTCATAAACCACAATAGGGGGTAATGTCCTGACTTATGACCCCTGCCTCTGGGTAACCTGTGTGAATCTGTACAGCTGTGAGGTATTGCCACAGCAAGATAAGGCCATACTGTCACGTTGATGGATGTACAAGTATGGGATCCTCTGCCACCACTGTACCAAGGTGCTGAACCAGTTACACAGACCCAGCAGCAGGTGTCTGCAGCTCCTCCTCCAGAATGGCATTAGTTTGCAGGAATATGTAGGCATTTGACCACAATACTGGACAAAGCTGCATTCACCCTGTGTTCCCCAGGGCATCACTGTGAGCAAAAATGTCTACCTGACAGTCTACCTGACAGTACTTGATGACATAGAACATCCGAGTGTATACAAGAGTACACCAGTCTGAATATCTCTGCTAACACCAGGACCATGTAGTAGAAGCAGCACAGACACAATTGCCTACAGTACCCACTATCCCTTGCCCAGTTTGACCCCATATTGTCAAATGATCTACAGATATCCTGCAGAAACAATTTGCTAGCTGTAGGTGTGGAACACAAAACTCTGCACTGGAGTACAATCTACCTGGAATGGATCCACACATTCAATACAGAAGGGCATACTGGGCATGCTCCCATACTTCGAGAAATGAAGGCAATGTCAGACAACAAAATACTGAAATGTGTGCACACACTTAAAGAAATCAAGCCCATGTCCGGCAACAACAGTGGACCATACATATCTGATAGTTGCAGATGTTAGTGCATACACTCTTCAGTATGCACCAGTCATGCTTTGCACACACATTGTATAGGAATACACACATATATCCAAGGACAACACACTATAATATGCCAAAAGTACACATACATAGATGTGTGGAAGAGAGTGACAGTGACAAAGAGCCTTCCATCATGAGGCCTGTCCCGCCCAGTACACAGCCAAATGGCTACAACCACATGATGTGTAAATGTCACTCACCGTAGACATTCACCTCTGAAATCCCTCAGCATTATAGACTGTGTGGTGATAGTGATAACTGTGCAACATGACTGTACAAGGCAGTAGTCATCTAGCAGTTGTATACACGTACCTGTGGAATATAAACCTGTGTGTGCCTGAGTGTGGTGTGTCTACCTCTAGATGAATGGGTTATGGCTCATGCTCACACACTGCCCTCCCCATTGCCCTGCTATGGCAAGCCTGCTGATGTCAGTCACTTTGAAATACACCTTTGGGGAAGATATAGCCCAGTAATCTCTATGATGCATCCTATAACTGCATAATGCCGTAGTGTGATAAACTAGTTAGGTAGGAGTTCTATTTCCAGATGTGGCAACTGTGTGTGTGTGTGTGTTTGTCTGTGTAGGGATCAATGCTTTTTAGGCTAGTCACACTCACTACAATTCAAATGCCCTACTTTGAAATGCCTTCTCATGTCATTCACTTTGAAATAGACCTTTGGGAAAAAAGTAGCCTAGTAATCTCTGTGACGCATCCTATAATTATGTAATGGTGTAGTTGATAAATTAGTTAGGTAGCAGTTCTATTCCCAGACATGGCAAGTGTGGATATTTGTGTGTGTGTTGGTTTGTCTGTGTAGGGAGCAATGCTTTTGAGGCCATTCACAGTCACTGCAACCTCCCATGCCCTACTTTGGCATTCCTATTGATGTCATTCACTTTGAAATACACCTTTGGGAAAGGATTAGCCCAGTAATCTCTGTGGCATGTCCTATAACTGTGTAATACTGTAGTGTGATAAACTAGTGAAGTAGGAGTTCTAATCCCAGACATGGCAACTGTGTGTGTTTGTTTGTGTAGGGAGCAATGCTTTTTAGGATAGTCACACTCACTGCAATTTCAAATTCCCTACTTTGCCATGCCTGCTGATGTCATTCACCTTGAAATACACCTTTGGGGAAAGTGGAGCCCAGTAATCTCCATCGTGCATCCTAGAACAGTGTACTGCTGTAGTATGATGTAATAGTTTAGTAGGGGTTCTCTTCCCAGTCATAGCAAGTGCGTGTGTGTGTTTGTTGGTCTGGTAGCAATGATTTTGAGGCCATTCACAGTCAGTACAACCTCCATTGCCCTTCTTTGGCAAAGCCTGCTGATGTAATTCATTTTGAAATACCCTTTTGGGGAAGGAATAGTCTAGTAATCTCCGTGGTGTGTCTTATAACAGCATAATGCTGAAGTGTGATATAGTAGTTTGGTAGGAGTTCTATTCCCAGACTTGGCAAGTGTGGATGTGTTTGTTTGTCTGTGTAGGGAGCAGTGCTTTTGAGGCCATTCACAGTCACTACAACCCTATTGCCCTTCTTTGGCATGCCTGTTGATGTAATTCCCAGTGAAATACACCTTTGGGGAAGGAGTAGTCCAGTAATCTCCTTGGTGCATCCTAGAACAGCGTAATATTGTAGTGTGATAAACTAGTTGGTTAGGGGTGCTATTCCCATACATGGCAAGTGTGTGTGTTTGTTTGCCTATGTATGGAGCATTTGAGTCCATTCACAGTCACTACAACCCCATTGCCCTTCTTTGGCAAGCCTGCTGATGTCATTCCCATTGAAATACAGCTTTGGGGAAGGAGTAGTCCAATGATCTCCATGGCACGTCCTATAACTATGTAATGCTGTAGTGTGATGAACTAGTTAGATAGGAGTTCTATTTCCAGATATGGCAAGTGTGGATGTTTGTCTGTGTAGGGAGCAATGCTTTTAAGGCCATTCACAGTCACTACAACCTCCAGTGCCCTACTTTGGCAAACCTGCTGATGTCATTCACTTTGAAATATACCTTTGGGGAAAAAGTAGACCAGTAATCTCTGTGGCACATCCTATAACTGCATATTGCTGTAGTGTGATAAACTAGTTAGGTAGGAATTCTAATCCCAGACATAGCAAACATGTGTGTCTGTGTTTTTCATTCGTATCCTGTGTGGAGGTGGCTGTGACTGTGTAACAACTGGACTCATTGTGGAGTGGGTTTTGCACATTTCTTATATGGTGGGCCTATTATATGTCACAATGTCCACCTTACAAGGATAACATATGTCAAATAGCCAAGAGGCTGGGGTGCCAATCCATAGCCCTACATGTGACATCAAGGCCTGGTGAACAAATTAAGTAACCCTTGTATTACCCATAGAACACTTTCAACCTATGTCTCATACACAAACACACTTGCCTAGGCAACAACCGCTTT
>NC_056739.1:1819591895-1819601895 GCF_019279795.1 Protopterus annectens
AGATAAATACAGGCAACCTGTGCTTAACTGACACTGACATGTCTGCCCAGTTGTGTTATAACTGGCACATATAGGAGACAACACCCTATATGAACCACATGCCATGGGTACCTCCACTACACTACCACAGTCAACAGAACATGCTTGGGTACAGGTCTCCATCACATACACTAACCATGTGTTGTAATACATGTTGCATACATGTCAACTGGATCACCTCAGTGGCCATTTGGAGGAGACATCCAGAGAATTGGCTGATGCATGTCACTCTCACCCTAAGGGTCACCAGAGTGGTGTCTGTCAATAGATTGCCTGCTGGCACATGGCAGGTGGCATGATAACACTTTACTCACATCCCTACACTACTCATCTCTCCGTGGACAATAGCCAGGTACACACCTATGACCACCTGCAGCGATGCACCCCAATACTGACACATGGGTATGTGTGCATTACTGAGGATAGCAGTGTCTGTGTGTTAGTACACCTGAAGTTGGGAATACCATGAGGGCTTTCACAACCACACAACATCCATTGCCATAGTAAGATGTGGCTGCTGCTGTATTGGACATTATATGTACCCTGTTACACTCCTCTCACTAATGGCTACATGATCCTTGCAGTACCAGCACAACAGTGTTGTACAAATGGGTCGATAGGCATGGGATACCCATTGAGTTCTAGCAAGTGTGTGTATGTGTGCATGTCTGTATATCTGTAGGGTACAGCATTCCGAGGCCAAATACTCCTATTACAATACGCATTGCTACACAGTCATATGGATAGTGTTGGTGCTGCCCATAGATGAGGCATGACAATGCAACACCCTACTATGCCTGTGGCATGTGCATTAGATGCATATCCCTGTAGTGCCACTGTTGGGATGTACAATGGGTTGTATCACAGTCATGGGCAATGTGTGATGGTGGATATGTCAGAGTGTCATCATGGGTTCCAGTGAGTACAATATCCACTATGGGATGTGGTTGCTGTGTACACTGTCATTACACCATGGTACACTCGGTATATGTCCCATGTACCACTGTATGGTGACCACTGTCACCATCAACCATACAGGTAACTGATACCACAATCCAGCCCAGTTATGCATGTGCTGGGTGAAACCTACCTGTAACACATTGGACACTGACAAGTTAGTTAGCACTGATAGACCAGGTCTTTTGGATGTGTGTCTGCCTGTTATGTGTCTGTTAATCTGTATATGATGGTATGTCACACTATGTATTGTCCATATACAACCATTACATCCCCCATTACCATACTGTACATGTCTGGGGACGTTCTGCATGTAACATGCAACCTGGAACACACCTCACCCTAAACGCTGTGTGGTGTCTGCAGTGAAAGCCAGACACTTCAGTAGCACTACATACCTAGGTAGGGGTCTAGTCCCAGTGTTGCCAAGTAAGAGTGTGTGTGTATGTGGATGGATCTACATCAGGTTGCTGATTATAAATGTCCCAGTGGGTCACCTGTCCATGTGGCACATGCAATAACTGTTCTACAAACCTGTGACATGTGTTCAACTATTCCCAGGATATATCACAGCCATGGTGTCATCACAGTGCCATACCCCTTGTGAAATATGACTGCAGACGATTCTCCTGCTGACACATGTACACCTACAACACAAATGGATAACATTATGGAGACCACAATCACTCAGTGTTACTAATAGCTATAATGAATTATGGCTGGAGAGCTACACTACCTGGCATGTATGCATTAAACATTACTCCTGACAACATGTTACACAGCAGTACATTGGTACACTGTAGTACAGTCACTGTGTGCATCAGGACCATATTAGCCTGTCCCTGCATTGATGTCATGGATGACAGGGATGTGGCACAGGTATCATCATATGCACAGGGTGTGTTGTTGGTTTGCCAGAGACCAAGGGTGGACCATACATTTGACACCAAGTGTGTGGGTGTGGGGTGCAATTAGTTGAAATGGGCATGGTGATGTGGTGTTTGTAGGTATGGGGTTGCCCTAAGTGTGTTTGTATAGTGTGTGGGTATGCATGTACACAGTTCTGCCATGTGGCTGCCCTATACAGGTGTTTCTTGGACAGCTGCAGACCATACCTGGCAGAGTGTGCAGTTCACCACCTCTAGCCATGGACCCACGGACTGTGACTGCCAGGTTCCCTGGGCACATCCAGGTACAGGCCTCAATGTGCTACTCTCCCCTGATGATGATAGATGTCCGCTGGAACCAGATCCCTCCTGGGACTGGCCAGGGCTACATGCACATGGCCTGCTGTGGTGTGGTGTGGACAGCACCCCCTGCAGTGCTAGGGCTGGTACTGCCACTACAGGAGCGCCTTAGTGTCCTCACATGTCCACCTAAACCGCCAGCTGTTGGTGTTGCTGGCCTACGTCCACGCAACCATGACCATGGACAAACCATGGTTGATGAGGTCCACCATCTCACCCAACTGTCTATCCATGACCTCGGTATAATCATGGAGGGCACCAGAAAGTTCATGGAAGTTGTCGCTTGCAGATGAGGGAGCAGCCCTCTGCAGCCTCAGGCCCTGACTGGTGTACAGTTCCATATGTGGCTGCACCCCCATGACAGTCTGAAACATGCACCTGGTGGTACCAGTTGTGGGGCTTCTGCCAGGGGCAAGATGACCAGTGGTCCTACTATGAGCACACCTGTACATCTGCCTATGTGATGCCCTGCTGGATATCCAGCTATACATGCTGTGACCAGACACAGTAGGCATGGATACCACACCCTCCTGTGCACTGCCACCATCCGCCAACTGTCCCTCTGCTATGGCCACTGGTGATGGGGTATGTATAGGCACTGTAACTGTGTGTGGGGTTGGGGTGGCTAAGAGGGTTATGTCGAACGGTGGCGCAGTTTTGGCTGCTGACAATCCTGCCTGTGCCTCAACAGTGCTATCATCATCTTCGGTGTCTGTATGGACACCAACATCAGATTGCATGCAGGCGGGACCCTGATCCACCTCGCCACATGTGGGGGAAAACAAGAAATGCACTTTAACACCTGTACAACATTGCATAACAGTACACATGTTTACACACACACACACACACACACACACACACACACACACACACACACACACACACACACACTGACATTCCACCTTAATACCTACCTGTCCGTGATTTTACAGACAGTCCCATGTTTATTTACATACGTTCCCCATCCTGCATCACACTTGGTAACATACACTCATTAACATATCATTCTTCTAAATGCCTAGACAAGTGATCACAACACAAGACCTGTTACTCCATTACCTCCTTGACTTGAGTGGAGTAGGTTTTACATGGCCTCACTGCTGTCATCCAGTGTTCACCCTGGGTATGTCTGGACATTGTGAGCATGGCCCCTATATGTTATGGGCTACTACGTTTACTCCATAATGTCACGCACTGGAGTGTCACTATTGCTCAGTACATGCCAGATCTGTTGCTCAATCAACTTATCATGTAGACAACAGTAATATATGGATACACTCCCTGGTGTTGTCTAGTAATTCCCCAATGCATCTGTAGAGCTGCATATGTGGGTAGTCGTTCACCTCTCTGCTGATTGCAATATTAAGGGGATACCTGGTGTCTACTTTCCTTCCCAATGCATGTTCCATGCTACAGACCTTATTATACTATCAGCTGTCCTGTGATTACATATCAGACAAGTATTCTTGGTGTCTCATGTGTCAGTCCATGTCCATGTACTGCTTGATCCCAAAGGGAAGTACTGCCATATGAACAACCCCACAAACACACATGTGCATACATAGACACCCACACAAACACACACACATGCACACATACATCCCACATGCATCAACCCCCCTCCACTCCACCATATTGCACTTACAGACAAAATAACCCCCACCCACACACACACACACACACACACACACACACACACACACACACACACACACACACACACACACACACACCTACAGGTGAGGTGGCACAAAGATAGTACACACAGTCAAAAAAAAAAATATATATATATATATATATATATATATATATATATATATATATATATATATATATATACACACACACACACATATATATCAAAAATGGCTCAGGGTACAGAAAGGTGCAGAAAAAGCAAGCACAAACAAGAACAAAACTGCAAACAATCTAACACAGCCAGAAAGACGTTTATTAGAAGAAAAAGAACTTAAGTGCTTTCACGATAACTACTATCACTTCATCAGACATTACATACATAAAAGGCAAATTATATATCATCTGATTACAATCAGCTGATGCCTGCATCCCACACATCATATATATAAATTGCCTTTTATGTATGTAATGTTGTCTGATGAAGCGATAGTAGTTATCGTGAAAGTGCTTACGTTCTTTTTCTTCTAATAAACGTCTTCTGGCTATGTTAGATAGTACACACAGTCCTCCCATTACCCATCTGTCAACATGCATAACATATGTTACTCAACAGCATGCAGTGCAGCTATAGTTAATCCATGCTAGCAACAGTATACATGTGTGTGATGCATGGGCTGTGTTAGTAGGTGATGCCCCTTCCCCTGGAAAACACTGCACCCAAGTACACAGTATTGCTGCGCACCTGTTCTGCACCCTGCCATGTACTGTGCACCATACCTCACAGATGTACAAAACATTGCTGAATGTGTATTACTGTGTCAGTTATGTCTGCTTTAATGCTCACAGCCCCTCTGTGTTTGTGCGACACATACCCGGGATGATATGTGGACAGATGTCATTTGTGAATGCCTGATGGCTGGTTTGCAGATCTCAACATCAGCGGTGCATGTATGACCAATACTATACTATTACACTGATAACTGTCAAACCTTATGGTGGCGTTGGGGAGTGTACACACCCTTATTGATATGACGCACTCTTCCTTGATATGCCATGGGACCACATCACCTCATATATTAACATTACATGAGCCTGATATGTGACATATGTCCTGTACATTTACATGCAGTGTCTAACAAATGTGTTAGGTTTGCAGATGCTGACCGCGATGCATACACTCTGTGGGTGCATATGTGTGTATGCCCTTATCATGATGGATTGTTGCACCTATTGTTATGTATACTATAGCAGTCACTATTCCTGGCAGAGGTATACTAGCGTGGGCCATCTGCATTTGCCAGTATATGGTCAGTCTGCCCTACACATATCCCCCAATTCTGCTTGATTGCAAGGTCTACTCATGTGCACATCCCTTGGAGTTCACACACTGCCATCACTATTGCTGTGGAGTCAGGGTTATGTCTGCCACAGTTCCTGAACCTGACTGTGTGCAGCTATAGCCATTGGTAGCATCCTTAGGATCCCTGCTGCAGTGCACTGGTGTGTCATGATGACACATCCTCCCCATCTTTAGCCTTTTTGCAGATGCTTGACAACTATGGCCTACACAAGTGTGTCAGTTTGCAGTGTCCCAAACACTGAATACCGCATGTAACAGCCTAGTCCCAGCTAATGACTGGCAAACATACAGATGTACACTGGCACTGGCACAGTACAGATGGGGATGGTGGGCTTGAGGTGGGGTGAAGCATTGGTTGTGCAGTACCTGTATCTTACATGATACTGTCTGTAGGTTTCCAACGTGGTCATGGTACACGAATACACATTGTGACGCATGACTGTTGGGGACCTCTTCTGTTATGCATACACTACCTGTAGAGTGGCCTGCTTGATATTTCCTGTGGTACAACTGTCACATCTGATTACCCTAACCCATCTTGCAGAGTCCAGGCAATTGCTGACATGGGTACCGCACAGCCAGTACTTGCTGGACATTCCTGCTACCCCCTCAGTGTTGTGGCATGTTAGTGGGCAGCCCGCATGACCAGTTTGCTACATGTGACATCATTTGTCTTGGGTGGCGATCTGTTTATTTCCTACATCATTCCTGTCCTATACATCCTTGCCACATACATGACTGTCTGCACTGTTTGCCATGGCATATGCAATGGTGAGTTATGGCTACATGCGCAACTCATGGGTGCTACCTGTTGGGTATGGGGCCCACACCATGTCATGTAAGATGTGTGCAAGCCATGCCTGCCTCTGTTGCAGGTAAGTGTGTACATTTGATGGCCAAACATCTTGGACAGCAGACCAATACGTGGCGTGACTTTGGGGACATGTACTTGCTGAAAGGTGCATTTCCATGATAAATGCATGCAGGCAATACCTTAACAGCTGCCTCCGCTATATTTTCTCTGGAGTGTGTGCACACACATGCTTCCAGTGTTTGTGAAGGTATGTATTCCCCATATTTGCTGCCCTAACCTATGATTCCATATTACACAATACTCATGTTGGGACAACACTGCAGGTGTTAAGGGTTGTGGACCACATTATTATGATATGTAGTGTAGATCTGTAACAGTTGCCATTGTAATACTGGTATATACTGTTGTAGCACTGTATAAGGGTGATGTTTCACACCTGTCCCTACTGTAGGCCATGTGTCCCACCATTATGTTCATCCCTGTGGACACATTTCACAATGACAGGATGTCAGTTATCTTGCAGGTGTCTGACATACCCTTCAGATACCCCATCATAGTCACCACTGTGATGCAGTGCAGTTAACAGCAACAATACGTGAACATTTATGGCATGCATTATGGGTAGGTGTGTTAGATGTGTGCATGGAATATATCATAGCCATTACATACCTGATGTCTTAGCAAGCATGAACATAAACCATACTCATCAGCTACAGGCTGCTGCCTTGGTGGTATACCAGAGGGACCTATATAAGAGTGTGAGAGATGTGATGTCAGTGGCTACAGCTGTGGCATTACTACAGGGAGGGGGCAGCATTGCAGTATATCACCAGTACAAGACCACAGTACTACCGCTTATGCACATCTGTTTATTACTACTACACAGCAATAGACTATATATATATGACATCTCACATATGCATGGTCTACCTGTACAGTTGTGGATGCATACGCAACAGTGGTCTACTGATGTGCCCTGTGGCCTTACCTGAACACTTCTCAGCCGGTGTGTGAGTAGCACCCACCTCTGCAATGGTCTCTGCCAGTTTTGGGTGTGTGAGTGGGCAGCTGCCATGAGGCTGGCGAGGAGCTCCTCAACTCATGTCATGGGGGATGGATGGCATGACCCCCCTGTTGTGAGGTGATCCCCCCAACTGCAGCAGCACGCTGACAGGCATTGCAAAGCAGGTCAGTACAATGATGCCAGACCTGTTCATAATTGTGGTTATGCAGGCCATCATTGACCCTGTGGACTAGATCATTCCACAGGCAGTCCACTCCTGCTGCTCATGGGTGGTCCTGTCAAACAGAACCAGATAGTGCTGTAAAAGGTGGTTCAAAATTATCTCATTTTTGCTGCTGAATACCCTGGTAAATGGCCATGGGACACCTTGCCTTAAAGACATAAAGATGGAAACAGATCTGAGCAACTCATACAGCAACGCTACCATAGTTCTTAATATACATCTCTGTCACCCTCTCACCATATCAGTGACAACAAACTGTTCACACAACTCAATAGGTATAGCTACAGCTTACTTACCATTGGGACATATATTGTATTGTAACACACTTTCTGCTATGTGTTTGTAGCTATGTTCCCTTTGTGGGCACTATCATTTCTGGCCTGTTACGGACTATTTCACCTGCATGCCATTGTCAGGGCCACTATGGTTCCATATATGCATGTGGTATGCTTGCTATGTGATTGCTGCACATCTGTCATTCTGTGTTATTGGGGATATCTATGCATGCTGTTGGACATGTTCCAGGATTGTGTGGACTATTACTACCCACATATGTTCTAGAACAGTGACAAAATAGCATGTTTAGGGAATAGTTGCCAGCAGAATCACCTCTCCCACCTCATCTGGCCATGTTACCAGGCCACATCACATGTGGGACCCAATCTGGGGCCTCCTCATCTACTTGTCCAGCACTACCTTCAGGTGGAACCACCTCAGGGGATGTTGTTACCCCCCCCCCCAGAGCACACACAGACATGATCCTGTTACTCGAAGTCAGGTCCAGGGTCTGTTCCATAGGGGGCTCCACAGAAACTTGTGGGATGTGCTACAGCACCTTGAGGCACCCAGTACACAATCACAGGGTCCACATGCTCCTCCTGCTCAGCCTCCAAGCCAGACACCTTCAGGGCTGTGGAACTGCTGTTGTGACTAGAAATGGGTGGGGGCCTTGTTCCCATTGTTTCCATATGGGGGCTCATGGGGCATCCACATCACAGACCACACACACACCATCCAGGGTGTTTACCCACCACATGTGTCATATACCACCCCTGTAGGCTGCCCTATATATCTACCAACCCGAACCACCTCCACAATACCTGCTATCCTTCCCCATATTCCCATTCCCTTCTTCACAGACAAGGGCAATGTGGTCCCAGCAATGGATTCACATGTGACATACCTGGCCATGTTGCATACACTTACAGCTGTATATATCTGTGTGTATTGCTATGTGTGATGTGCCCTCACACATAGCATGCAGCACTATGGCGGCAATATAGGGGACATGTATTTACATACATATGTGTGTGTGTGTGTTTGTATATATGTAGACATGCACACACATACACACACACACACACACACACACACACACACACACACACACACACATATATATATATGTGTGTGTGTGTGTGTGTGTGGGTGTAGATATATTTTATGTTATATATATATATATATATATATATATATATATAGATATATTTATATATATATATATATATATATATATATATATATATATATGTGTTTTTATATATATATATATATATATATATATATATATATATGTCTACATATAGATATGTGTATATTTGTAGACATATATGTATATATATATATATATATATATATATATATATATATATATATATATATATATATATATATATATATATATATATATATATATATATATATATATATATGTATGGATCTAGGAATGTTGAACGAAACTTCAACATCCCAAATCCACAATAACTGAACACACTTTAACGAAAGTGCTTTCACTGAAAATGCGCTTTTGTTAAAGTGTGTTACAAAAAAAAAAAACAATAAAGCTACTTTTTTGCGCCCCCCCCTAATTTAATATTCTCACTCCGAGGTTGCACTACAGTGGGGAAAATGGAATTTTCCCTTATCCGCACCGTAGTGCGACCGGCACAACGAGCATACTTATCCGAAAGTGTTGCTTTGGTGAACAGCACTTTCGGTTAAGTATGTTCGTTGATTTCTGCTTCGGCAGAAAGTGTCATTGGGGATCAGTATGGATCCCATATACATATATATATATATATATATATATATATATATATATGTGTGTGTGTGTGTGTGTGTGTGTATATACACATATACATACCTATATATAGGGTACATTCAGACATCAGGTCCAAAATCTCTAACTCTCCTTCCTGCACAGCTGCACTGTTCTGCCTTGCTACAACACAGACAGGTGCCACATATGGACACAAACTAACATTATGGGTATATATATAGGGCCAGCTTGCAGGTAAGCCTGCTACACACCTTTGGCATTTCAGCATGCTACAATGCATGTTAACCTGAGTGTCCTGCAAGTGGTGGGCTCTGGAACCCGCGTGTCCATCATTATGGCATTACTTCCACCACCAGCTATTGGCGACAGTAATATACATCCTTTCCATTACACAACACACTATGTTGGCTTACATCTTGTCAGTCAGTGCTGCTCTGCACAGTTGACAGGTATGGCCCACTACCCACAGGGACAGACTCTATTGTCCATAGCAGTTGTTCAGCTGAACATCATTACAACAACACCTGATGGCACATATATATATCATTCCACATCATCTATCCCAGTATTATGGACCAAGTACTACAGTCAATTACATGCATATATAGTTCACATACCTGTTGTGGGAATGAGGTC
>NC_056739.1:1819606895-1819656895 GCF_019279795.1 Protopterus annectens
GACGCATACAGGGGAGGGTAAACACATTGATGAGGAGGGGTGTTGGGAAATCGGAAGCCCATGAGCCCCCTAGTGGAAACAGTGGGACTGAGGTCCCCACCCATGGGCAGTCACCACTGCCCCTTCACAGCCCCGGAGGTGGCTGTGCTGGGGGCTGAGTAGGAGGGCCAAGCCGACCCTCTAGTTGCAACATACGGCCATCAAGCTAGCGTAGCAGATCTCCGACCTCCCTGTAGAGCTTGCTACACACCACGACCTGGACCTGGTGATGGGTGACAGGTTCCTGTTCACGACCACTCCTGGGGAGGTGAACCCCATCCCCTGAGGTGGTTTCACCTGAAGGTGGTGCAGGAGCAATGGATGAGGACCGGCCTTCTCAAACATACTATAGTGTTTAAATTTTATCAACATATATGGGTTAGTAATAGTCAACACCTTCCAGGATTAGGTATAACAGCATGCATAGATATTCCCATTAACCCAAACACCAGATATGGAACAGTTACATAGCAAACAGAACACATGCATATATGGGACCACAGTGGTCATTACAACAACATGCAGGTACATGGATGGCAGCATGCCACCAGTGTGGGAGTATTTCAACATAGCACATGCATAGAAACAAATTTAAATAATTATCAAACAATAAATAGGACATATGTCCCATCAGCAGAGTTAATTCAGCACATACCAAGTGAGTTGTGTATTTAATTTTTTGTTGCAGATATGATGGGAGGGAGAGAAAGATGTCAATTAACAGCTAGTATATTCCTGTAGTTCACATTACTTTCCTAGTCAGTGCTGTGATCTGTACCTTGCAGGTATTATTTTGCTACCCTATGGCCTTAGTTTGGACAGTGGTATGGCTGTTGATAACTATATACATGAACTGGTTTTACCTGCAGTATACACCTCTTACCTGGTATACCTGTGGAGGTAGTGTTTGTTAACACTACCTAACTGTTTCTACACATACTCTCAGATTCCAGGTTGATGTTATGCACATACATGTCCATCTCTTTTTGTACACACTCTGGGCATGTCTTCACCACATGCAGGTGAACCGGGACATATTTCGACTATTGCCCTATTAAACCTTTAATGACTTGTACAATGACAGGTTTGTTTTAGTTGACCTTTTCCAAATATGTACAGGTCTGACAGTCAGTTATATTATATGAAATGCTGCCTACATGTCAGAAATTAGCACACTGATATGGCATGGGGCAGAGTAACAGCCAGCAGATACGGGCCGAATAACTGGACATTCTGGACATTTCTGTACACATGTGGGGTATGATACTGCATACAGCTTACTACCACTCCCAGGATTCCAACCATGGCTGTGTCTACCAAAAATAAAACACTGTCCATCACAGTTGAGTGTGCTATATAGGTATTGCTGTGTATCTCTTGTCTGATTTCTGTCTATAATTCTTCTGTGGTTTTACATTCTGACCTTGTAATTACAAACTCGTATACAGGATTTCCTAGAAAGTTGTATTATGTAGTACAGTGTGTGTGACAGTGATGAGTAATACCTTATTATTCTGAGCAACTGCAACGCTAACAATGCCATACAATACCAGAGTAAACAGTACCGGTACAGGATATCAATCTTTTATTTATAGGCACAGTGTTCGTATCTGACAGACCTGTGGGAGCAATGTTTGTTAGCACTATCTGCATGTTGCCATACAAATTACCAGTTTCCACATTAGTATTATGCACATAGGTCTCACACTGTTACTGTATACACTCTGGTCACAGCTTGACAACATGGGGGTGGAGATGGGACATACTTGGCTACTTACTCTCATAACATTTTGGGGGGTTGCTAGAGTGACAGGTTTGTTGTTATAGCTGTCTGACAATCAGTTGTATGTCTTGTTTGCTGCCTAAACGTCTGGGATCATTCCACTGATTTGCCAGGGGGACAGGGTGAGAGACAGCAGCTATGGGTTGATTTACTGGACATTCTGGACATTTCTGTACACTTGTGGGGTATGATTCTGCATACAGCCTACTACTACTCCCAGGATTTGAACCATGGCTGTGTGTGCAAAAAATACAACAGTTCACATTGCAGTTGAGTGCGTTATTTGGATTTTGTTGTCTGTCTTTTCAGTGTTTTCTGTCTAAGTCTCTCTCAGTTGTGCTATTTGACCTCTTGGGATTACAATTGTCATATACAGACATTCTTACACTATTTATTTATGTAGCACAGTGTGGGTAACAGTGCTTACTACAACAGTACTATTAAGTGATTGCAACTCTACATTACCATATGATACCAGAGTGAACACATGCAGTCCAGCAGTTAGACCTTAATGGTCAGGCTATTATACATACAACCTATATGAGACTCTTACTGCCCTATTCTCTGGTGTATGCAGTACATGCCTTAAACAATACAGGTTTTATACAGGCAATTAACTTACTAGTACTTTTAGATTTATTTCCTATGACAGTACATGCAAAAGTATTACTAACCTGCCTCGCATTGCAACAGCTGCAGTCTAAAGCCATGGGCTTCCTGGTTCACAGCCCACTCACTTGCCGGTGTGAAACACATAAGAGGAATATTTAGCCATACCTACCCATAATATACATGAGCTGGCAATTATTAAACAGGTAGTGGACTGATACTTACACATGGTTGGGACATCCCCTGTCCTCCTAGTCTCTTGGATCCACAGATCCAAGAGATCACCCTTTCTCTGCTTCAGGTCTGCATAGTGATGCCTGACCTGCTCATCAGTTCGGGGTATGCCAGTGGCGCTGGTGAGGTCGCGGGCGAGACGGTCCCAGGCTTTCGCTTTGTATGGGGAACCCTGTTACTGGCCCTGCAGCAGTCTCTGTTCATGGTCTTTCACAAGGAGTCCTGTCATGACTCTGGACTCCTGACTGCCCCAGTGCTGCTCCCGAGAGTGCGCACCCTCTCCCATTTCAGACATAGTGCCTACAAAGGGAAGGTACAACCAGTTATGAGATGTATTCCCACCTGTTGGGTTTAAATAGGGCTGGTTTCCCGCACTTTGCCATGATTAGCTGTGGGCAAACCTGATTACCTATGGTTGGCATTGCTTAAAGGGGTATACCAAGGGGCAGACTGAGTTAACTGGCCTACACATTGCTTACACCTACTAAGCTGGCCTGTGCAATGCTTAGCGTTTCTTAATATTTAATTTGCATTATATTTGCATTGTGGCATTGATTTATTATTCATTACATGCTATATATGTGATTGGTATCCATGATTCATGTGTACGTACACTGTATGGGGTCCTTGTGTTTATTAGGGGATTTCAACACTTTATTACAATGACACCTCACATCTGGGCTTAATGCAATACTCCAGTTGACATATTTATGTCCTGTAGTAGGTTATACAATATAAAACTGTATATAGATTCCTTTCACATGTTCTGTTTGTATTTCCTATAGTGAGGATCTGTTTGGTGATACCTTAGTCTTATGTTATGTTGTGATGGCTTAGTGTACAGGGTCCTGGGTTCAAGGCTGCAAAGGCTGTTTATTTTGTTTCTGGCCAGAAGAGCGGCTGATGCATACAGATTTATTAAGGCACTTTTAAGCAATTGTAAGCGGGTTTGCATGGGTTTGAGCGAAGGTAAGCAATGCTAACCTCCTGTTAAATATGCTTACAGAGTGTCAGCTTCAGTATTGCTTAACCTGTGTGCGCATTGTTTACCCCCGCGCAAACGGGCTTACACCCGCTTACTACTGCTTAAATATGCTTACTCTTGCTTACTACTGCTTACTCCCGCTTAACACCGCACTAATTTAGACAGTAATGTCTAATGGTTCTTGGGAATATGGTGGATTTGGAAACTGTATAGATTTATCATTCATTACACATTTTACCTTCCATTTGTATCCCTGATTCCTGTGTACATATACTGTATGGGGCACTTGTGATTATCTGTGAGCTTTACAACATTATGACAATGACACCTCACATCTGCATTTAATGCAGTACTCCAGTTCACAAATATATGTTATGTCGTAGGTTATGCAACATAATCAATTGATCATAAAGTGATTTGACATGGAAAATGGATTGTATTGGAGTGGGACTCAAACCGGGAATGACTGCTCGTAAGGCGAATGCTCTGCCCACTACACTATTGCTGTACTGCTTCATTTACATATATCTTGCTTTTTATCCTCTTGTGCCATTTAAGTTGCAGTAACCGTAGCTAAGCTATGGGCAAACCCACGCACCTACGGTTAAATTTAATCTGTTTTATATAAAAAAAAACACTTCATTATATTTAATATTTTAACTATTGCTCTTGTAAACTTGGGGGGATGTTGCTGGGGGTATGCGAACACCTATGAGCGGTCACGCTCATTCTTATTCATACACTGCTGTTCTTCATTGCAGGGCTGTGTATATTCTGAGAACTATGCTCTCAGACGTGCTCCCCCCATGCACTTGTACACACTCCGTGTCTGTTTAGGAGCTCAGGCAGTGTGCCGTCATTAACATGCATGGTGCGCTGTCATCCTGTTCCAAAACGTCCGCTTCTGTACAGGACTAAGCTAGTCTTGCACGGAAGGATAGTGAATTCGGTGGAGTAAATGCACTGAGAATATTATTAGAAATAAATGGGCATTCATGATAAGAAATAAAAACATTTCTTTTCTTTCTTACTTTTTGTTAACCAAGATAGTTCGCCTGAGTTATATTCCATTTTTAGTGGAGACCTGGGGAGAAAAGACCTGTCCGCCAAAAAAAAAAAAAAAAAAAAAAAAAAAGACGTTTACCACAATTATCAATATTAAGAAGACACCTTCAACATCTGACAAAATTTTCACACACAGCAATATCAGCATGATACAGTTAACACTCAGTTATTCATATAGCTACCTGAGTATCCAAAAGTACAATATATGCACATCCATAATGAAGGCTGTGAGGCCAGAGGAAAAGATTTGTATATTTATTGGCACTTGTTTACCAGGATAGTCTGAATGAGTAGTGCCCATTTTCAGGGAAGACCTGGGGATAAAAAGCTCCATTATATAGACATCATGAATGTTATTTACATTGTTTCATCATTTGCAGTCAGTTTCATTATCCAGACAATAGTTACACCATTTACATATAGTTTTCATTAATGTAACAGTTACATGGGTAGTATATGGATAACATTTTTTAAGATAATGAGTCACAACAGCCCACAGAAAGGAAGGAAAGAAGGGAGGAGGCACAGGTATGATAAAAGAGATGAGATGATAGAGGAGGGTATAGTTGTGGTAATAGTACATTACGTTTTGTGCAGCAGATTAATAGTTATATAGCCAGATTATTTGTGTTAGTGAGAGAAAGTTTTAATAAGAAATGTGAATTCTAATACATTTCTGCATGTATGAGGCAGTGAAATTTAGGAGAGAGAGAAGTGTTGGGAGGAGAACAGGGGGAAGGGAGGCGACATTATGAAGTGTAATACTGAGGAATGAATGATGTGAGGAACTGAGAAGCTACATGTGGTAGGTTATTGTAATTTTAGGTATAAGGGCAGGACCACTTGAACTGTAATATGTAGGCAAGATTTTAGGTTTTAGGTATTTTGAGAAATCCAGTTTAGTTGGATTCATTTTGGTAACCAAAAACACTGTTTACATTTTCTTTTGTAGGCCATACTTGTCAGCATGTATTGTAAATGACAGTTTTATCCATCAAGATAAAAGGAAATATTGTATAATTAATCTTATGAAAAATGTCAGACACATGAAGTGCTGTGTTAAGCACAGTAGAACTGTTTTTCTTCTTACACTGGAAGAACTGAAAGTTATTTACATAGTAGGATTGTAGAATATGTTGGGTTGTTTATAGAAATTCAGCAAAAGCATTAGGGGAAACATGCTTAGGAATCTGCATATTGATGAACCGTGTTCAAAATTTCTGAAGCTTGTAAAAGAGACATCTCAGTGGATTGTGAGGCTGAACAGCAATGTCATCAGGGTGAGCCTTAAATGCACTATAGAAACAAAGCAATTCAGACTGCAACTTTTTCATAATTTTATAATGTGCCCATGATTGTACTTCATGTGTGTGTGTGTGTGTGTTTTAAGTAGCTTAAATAAGAGCATAGTTTTGCTTGAAAGCTTATTGGTTATCCCTAAAAAGAGGTACTCATGCCTGGTGATTTACCTCATTAATAAATGAATACAATTACAAATATAAATAAATTAACTAAGGAAGGAACAATCAGAATTGAAGGAACCTGAATAAACTTATAGTGATTTACTTTATACTGAACTTTGGGATCCACAAGTTCATGAAAGACAGCTCCCCATGAACAAACTAACCAGTTCAAACTCCCCAAAAATGGACTCACTGAAACTGCTGGCAAAATAATATAAAACTTTTTTTTTTGCAGAGAGGTTTGCCCTATAATGTAATCCCTACATAGGGGACTTCACCCTTACTTCCCATTACTTACATATACCAACATCCTGGTTATATGATATCGGGGAAATGAGAAAGCACCCAGTAGATATGAAACATTACTCACATAATCATGATCTTGTAAAGTGAAGAAACCATTCCAGAAGATAGACTTTGGGGACCTTGCTTCTAGCACAATTCTCTCAGCTGATGAGTTTGATCACATGTAGACATTTTGTGAATGGTGATGTAACAAATGGTTTATGAGGTAAGTACAGTTTCTGGTTGTCTGAATAGAATGTGTTAGCTGAGAAAATATGCTAAGCTAGTGTACTACTATAAAGGTGCACTGAGGACATATGCTGTTCATAAGTAAAACTGCAAAATATTAAATCATATAATATAAGCATGTGTGAAGGTAAAATAAGTGATGTTTATATTTTATTTTTAAACAATGTGAGGCAGAAGTGAATTCAGTATTCATACTCATTGGGGGAAAAGTTGGATATTTGACCCCCCCCCCCAAAGATAAAAAAATTACAAACTGCAGTCCCAAAGAATATATGTGATGATATTTTTAGAAATAGAAATGAAAATATAAAAAAGTCCATACAATCGGCTTCCTTATGATTATACATTTTCCAGCCATGAATATAGCCAATGAATATGCAGATATTGTTTTGAAAAATGAAAATAAAGTTTCAGTTGTAAATGTTTATACATTATTTTTCATATCCATTTAAAACTCAAACTGTGCAGTCCTTCAGCATGGTGCATGTTTTATTTTATACCTGTAGTTTACTGCTTTTCACTGCTGTTCTAGTGACTTTCACCCCCGCCCCTTTCCTCTACTTTTGACTGGTAGTAGCCCATCACCTTCTTCCATCATTCTCTCTCTTTTCTCCTACCTCCCTAATTTTCTTCTGCTTTATACTTCTCCATACAATGTCTAGAAATCACCTGTGCCTTTGTACTTTCTGGCACTTTCCCTTGTTTTCCTGTTTCTGGCTATTACACTCTTCATCTCTGTTGTTATTAGTCTTACTTTCTGCATTTCTTTTTCCTGACAACATCCTTTGTCATTCCCTATACCAAACATATAGATTTCCCAGGAGTTTATCCACTCTTTTCCATGTATCCTCTTCCAGATTTCCAGAGCTTCTTCCCAAATCTGTTATGCACTGGTAACTCCCAGAACACATTTTATGCATGCCTCTTCTGTTATGCATCGCCAACATCTTGAGTCTGTTTTCATTCCCCCCTTACATAAAATGTTGCATGTGAGATACAATCTATGTAGCACCCTTAATCATACTGCTCACCCTCTTAGTACTAGAAATCTGGACAAAGTCTGACAAAAAGTGGGGACAAAAACAAAAATGATTGATTTTGATAATTGGCTTAGCTTTTGGTGTCATTCAAAGGGGATCCAGTCTCTGTCATCCTGGGAAGACTTGGTCAAAAACCTTGCTGGCCTGCCAGAAACGGTTTGCACCTGGCACTACTAAGCTTTTGGCTGCTGGCAAAGGCTCTTGCCTCCCCCATAGTGCCTTTCTTAGGCAAGGTCTTGAAAACAAACTTACCAATGTGAAATTTGCCAAGCATAACAAAGTAACAGTCATGCTGCTAAACGCTAGGAGCTTAAACCAAAAACTGCACTCCCTGGAAGCACTTCTATTCCTGGAAGATGTAGATGCCCATGCAGTCAAAGAATCCTGGTTCAAAGCCACAGAGAGTACCCCAACCTTGCAAGGCTACAATGATTTCCACACCTTCAGACCACAAAACAAACATGTGAGAACAAAAGGAGGTGGTGGTTCTATCTATATTACTGATAAATTCAACTCCCAAATAGTTAGACTGGACATCTCCATGGAGTTACTCCAAGTTCAGGTTACTGTGGGTAAGACCTCCATTCAAGTCATAGTGAGTTATAAATCCCCCTCCATGGGTCATGACACGTATGAAGCCTACTTGACCAAACTGGAGTCAATCCAGATATTTCTGAACACTGGTTATAGGGGATTTCAATTATCCCACCATCAAATGGGAAACCTACTCTAGCCCTAATGCATAAAAGTTCCTTGACTTTGTTAACTCAAATGCCCTGGAACAAATTGTTCATACCCTGACAAGATGAACAAAGGCAAAAAAATACAGCCTCCATGGGACCCGATAACATCCCAGGCTGCATCCTACAGGAACTCAGGCAGGAACTTGAGGCACCATTAGGCAACCTATTCAACCAAAGCCTGAGTACTGGCTTCATCCCAGCTGAGTGGAGGACATCCACTGTCATCCCTTTACACAAAGGTGGAGCATCCACCAATTCGGGAAATTATAGATCTATCAGCCTAACTAGCCTGATCTGCAAGGCCATGGAACAGATTATTATGGACTTCATTAACAAGGACATTGGCAACCTCCAAACACTTGACCCACACAGTTTGGCTTCGTCAAGGGAAGGTCAAGTCTGCTAAATTTGGTTGACTTCTTTGAGAAAGTCTCCAAAGCAATGGACTCGGGGAAGACGGTGCACACTGCCTACCTTGACCTGGCCAAAGCCTTTGACACTATTCCCCACTCGGGCATAATAGATAAACTCTTTCAGCAAAGCATCAATCCATATGTTACCAGATGGGTAACAAACCGGGTCATTGATAGAACCCATGTAGTCAAAATAGGGGAAGCCACCTCAAGCAGTAGATCCATAACAAGTGTCGCACCCCAGGGTACGGTCTTGGGGCCTCTGTTATTTGGGATATACTTTTCTGAGGTGGAGGCCAAAACCAGTGGGCTATGGCAGACCAAGTTTGCAGATGACTTCAAACTGGGTGCTGTCATCAATTCCCCTAGTGATGTGGACATCCTCCAAGAGGGTCTCACTCAGACAAATGACTGGTGCCAGAAACATGGCCTCAAGCTGAATACTAAAAATGCATCATCATCCCCTTTGGGAAGAGTGACATCCCCACAAATTATCACATTAATAACAATGTCCTAAGCACACTATCAGTCATGAGGGATTTGGGCACCCAGGTTGATAGCAACCTGACTTTTGTCCACCATGTTGCTTCCATTGTACAGAAAGCCTTTTACATGGCCCACCTCGTAAGTAAGGGTATCTCATCCAGGGACAAGAAGGTCATAACATCCCTGTATTCTTCCCTTATAAGGTCCATTATTGAGTACAATGCCTTTTTCAGCATGTACCTCACAAAGCACATGCGGCGGCTGGAGAGACCACAGAAGTTCCTCACCAGGAGAATCCAGGACCTCAATCACCTACCATGCACAGACAGGCTAAAAGCCCTACCCCTCTATTCAGTTTCATACAGACTCCTCAGAGGTGACCTCTGTTTGGCATACAAGGTGATCACGGACTACACCTTGATGGGACTGCTGTATATCTGCAAATCAAGCTCCACTCACATAACCCACACCTGTGGCCTCAACCTGGTCTGTGACATCAACAATTCTTGTTGGCAGGACAGATTTGTGTCCTAGAGACTCCCCCATCTATGGAATATACTCCCTCTACACATCAAGCAGAGTACCTCTTTACCCCATTTTAAGTGCAACCTGGATAACTGGATGGGAAACTATACTCCTAGGATTCCAGCCATTTTCATGCTGGACAGGGGCATTGGGTGCTGATTTGTCTAAACATGGGCTAAACTTTTGGCTAGGTTTATAAGGGCCTCAGCGCCAATAGCCTAGAAACCTCCTGTGATCCTATGATAAACATACTACATTTGGTCCTCACTAACATGACAAACAGATGCACTGCCGCACTGTTGGACACTCATTAGTTAAATCTGACCACAAATCAATCACCTTCGAGCTGGCACTAACACCAAAACTCACAAAAGGTGAAGTCAGACTAAAAAACTTCACCAAGACAAACTATACCTTCCTAGGTGAGGGTATAAATGCATTCCAAGTCCCACCCCCAGCTGGAAGTGGTAACTACACCGAAGCTTACACTAAAGCCCTGCACAATCACTTGCATAATTGTATATACTCGGCTGTACCAGAAAGAATCAAAGCAGAGCCGCAAGTAAAAACAAGCTGCCATGTTGGACATTCAGCATCAACAAACTTTAAAATAAACAAAAAATTGTTGTCCAAGAAGATAAAGGCAAGGCCCCATCAGTGGAAAAGCACCCTCCTCAGCCTCAACAGGCAAATAAGACAACATGTCAAATCCTCTAAAGGTATCTTTGAGAAAAAACTTAACAATCACAGCCAAGGATAACCATAAGGCCTTTTGCAGTTATGTATGTAGCCTAAAAGGTAGGACCCAAGCATGTGCAGAGCTAGTAACTAACATTATCACACACACACACTGACCTCACAGAGCTAGCAAACCTGCTAGCAGATAGGTTTGGCAAAACGTTCACTCCCTTATCCCCTCCAAACTTATCACAAACCTTTCCACAAACTCCCTCCCATCCTACATATCTGAAAAGCAGGTTATTAAAACCTTGACAAAGCAAAAAACACAGCTGTATGGTACCAGACGGCATCCCAGGGTGTCTTCTAAACAGGCTAAAAATGAACTAGCATCACCATTAAGTGTTCTTTTCAATCATAGCCTAACAACTGGCTTTGTTCCTGCAGAATGGAGAACATCAACAGTTATTCCCTCCACAAAGGTGGCCTAACAACAGACCCAGGCGACTGCAGACCATAAGCCTGATCAGCCTCATCTGTAAGGCCATGGAACATATCATTATGGACCTCATAAATAAAGACATAGGTGACGTCTAAACCCTGGATCCAACACAATTCAGCTTCGTCAAGGGCAGATCTTGCCTGTTAAATCTGGTGGATTTCATCAAAAATGTGACCAGGGCCATTCACGAGGACAAATCTGTACACACAGCATACCTTAACTTGGGAAATAGCTTTTGACACAATCCCACACTCAGCCATTACCGATAAACTTAGCAAACTGAATGTAAACCCCTTTGTTGTAAGATGGGTTGCCAACTGGCACACAAACCGGACACACACTATCAAAGTTGGTGACTCCACCAGTGGGGTGCCACAAGAGTCATTGTTGGGCCCCCTACTGTTTGGTATATACTTCTCAGACATTCAGGCCAAAACAAAGGGGTTGTGGCTGACCAAATTTGCAGACGACTGCAAATTATGTGCAATTACTGAATCCCCAAATGATGTTAGTATACACCAGTAGAATCTTGTGTAGACCAAAGGATTGTGTCTTAGATACAGCCTCAAACTGAATCCAAAGAAATGCATCATCATGCCTTTCGGCAAAAAAAAAAATGTCCCTTCACACTATCAAATCAACAGCAATACCCTAAGTACTGATGAAGTGGTAAGGGATCTAGGATCACAAGTTGAGTGCTACCTTAAATTTGACCACCATGTGTCTACTGTAGTAAGGAAGGCTTTCTACATAGCACACTTGGCTAGTAAAGGCATTACATTTAGAGCAAAGGAGTATATAACCCCTCTATACTCGGCACTAATGAGGCCCATAATTGAGTATAACACCCTGTTCGGCATGTACTGCATAAAGCAGCTGTAGCAATTGGAAAGACCTCAGAGGTTTTGAACAAAGAAGATCAAGGGGCTCCAGCACTTGCCTTAATACAGACTGACTAAAGTCCTTGTCACTATGTTCTGTATCATATAGACTTCTTAAGGGAGACTTATGCCTGGCTTACAGAGCAATCTCAAACCCAAACATAATGAACTTGCTGCACATGTGTAAATCAATCAGGACTTGAGCTACCTGGTCCAGGGACCTAAATATGACCTGTGACTTAAATAGGACATGGAGAAGGGTCAGGTTTGTCTCCCAGCAACTGCCGCATCTTTGTCATTTGCTACCAATTCATGTGAAACAGAGCACCTTTATGACACTGTTCAAAAGGAACTTCGATGAGTGGATGGGGCATCATAAATCCTGGGTATTGACTGGCATACCTTTGGTATTGCACTGGGATGAAATGGCTAGGCTTGAAATTACCTCCTGGTCAATAGTGTAGCAAATTCCTATGATCCTATGTAATAGGTATAGATTTTAAATATTGCTTTTATAAATGTAGATAGTTGCTAGAATAACAGGGTTTGTATTAACATACATTTTTTCTGAAGGATTTGAAGTCTGAAACTCAGATGTATGGAATTATTTAGTGACTTCAATCATCAGATCATCACAGTGATTTCTCAGAAAATTACAAATTTTATGAGGAACAGACAAAAATATTAGGTGAAAATCTGGACATTCTGCAAATATCTGGACAGTTGACAGGTATGCTCTTAATACATGATACCCCACCCCATCCATTTATAACAGCTCTGATGTTATTTCAAGGATTTTTCAGGATTCATCTTCCCTGATTTGCCACCATGCTTCCTTCTCCCATCCTTTTATTATCTCTTTATTTGTGCTTTCTTCTACCTTGGCTCTCGGGTCTTCATAAATCCTTCTGTTTTTGCCTTTCTCCTGTTTTTTCATTCCCATTTCCTACATGGCTTCATGGAGCTCTCTCCTTTCCCTTCTCTCCATTCTTTTCTTTTCCTAGGTTTCTCATTTCTCCCACCTCTCCAGCCATTTTTCTCTTAGTTTGGCATATGTCCACCATTTATTTTGTGGTAATCCAAATTCCTGTAGGGTCTTCAATGCTGTCTGTCCTCTTGACACTTCCTTCATTAATTCCTGCTCTCCTCTTATTCCCCTTTTCTTTCCATTCTTCTTCTTCTTGTTTATCCCCCGTAAAAGTGCCACACTATCCTTTCCCCCAAATGTCTTTCATTACTTTGTCCCCATGTCATGTGCCCCTATCTCTTTAGTGCCTGCTTATTCATTCAGTCTTTTATATTTTTCACACTATCCTGTTTACTCTCTCTCCTCTTGCCTTTTATTCTCCCCCTTACTATCCATCCAACTAAGTAGGGTATATGCCGTGGTCTGTGGGGGCATGTCTAGTAGTTCCTAGACCCCTTTTTTCCTACTCATTCTTTGTTGTTTTTAGCCCCTTCTCTCTCTTTCCCTTTCCATATATGCCCTTCTACATCCCTCTGTAATTTTAGTAGTTTTGACTTCATTGGGTCCCCTGACAGGTTTCTTACTACATGTACTATAAGTGGTAGAATCATTACTCTAATTGCATTGATTCTATTTAGTTTTGGGTATGTTTCATGTCCTCCCATCTCCAGTAACCCCTGTATTTTCTTTCCCCCTTCTCTATTTTTTTTCTGTTGTAACATTTAATGTGTGTCCTACATATGCTCCCAGATATTTGGGGTACTTCTAGTCCACTCCAGTGATTTCTCCTCCATCTATTTTCATCTGATTCCATTCTCAAAGCACTTATGGTAAAAAGTCCTGTATATCCTTGTTTCGGGGTATAAAGGTCTCCTATTGTCCATCTCCTCCTATTTATTATTCCTTGACAAATAATGCCTCTCCTCACCCCACTTGTCTGCACCCTTTCAGTCACTACATGTAATACTTTTTGGAAAATGGTGGCCACTCCTCTCTTGCCCCTACCCCATATTTATAATCTGTTTCTCCCTTAGGGTATTTGTGGACTCATGAGTTTCCCTCTCACTTTTACCTTAAATTTGGCATCCTGGATCAACACGATATCCCCTTGCATTCTACTCATTGTGTATACCTTTTTTCCCCCTTTAATAGGGTGCTGTATGTTCCAGGTTACCACTTTCAGTCTCTGTTCATTCCCTTCTCATCTAGTTGGTTTTGTACCCTTTCCTCCTCTCCCCTCATTGCTGTCTTTGAACAGCTTTCTCCTCCTGTATTCCTCTTCAAAGCAAGACCTACTGTCCTTTGGCTTTGCTTATGCTCAGCCCCCTTCTCTCCATAGAGTTTGATTTGACTCCCTCCAGTTTGTGATTTGATCTCCTCTGGACTTGAGTCATTCACTTACTTACTTTTCCCCAGTTTTGTTTTGTCCCAGTGCTTATTCATTTCTTTTCTGTCTAATTGTTTCCTATATGTTGTTTCTATTTGCTTATCTCTCCCCTTTCCTGTAGTCACTACTTGTTTCCTTTGCATTTGATGTTAGTTTTGAAACAGTTCCTTGCATTCCATTTCACTCTGCTCGGATACATTGCAGTAGAAACTAAACCTGATGTTTCCATAATGATTCCTTTCCCCACTTTCACATTTTCATCAAGGTACCAAAGCACATATTCCCACTGCTTCAAAAAGAACCCTTTGCACCCCCTTACTAATGGGTGCTGGGATAAAAGGTATGAAGGAAAGGAAATAGACTGGAAAAGTTGTTAGCAAGCATACACAAAGAGTGGAAGGGCAAAGAAAGCTGGGAGGAAAACAGAGTAATAAAACCAAGGATAAAGTGGAAGTAAGAAAGCAAAATCACAACAGCAAACGAGACAGAACATTGGTACTGGAAGGACTATTGCTTCATAGTATGGAAAATACAGAGTAAACAAACTAGCAAGGAAGATTAAGTAAAAACAAAACTGACAAGACAGATGAGAGAGGAAAGCAAGCAGGACAAGAAAGACAAAAAGAAATGATGGAATGTTTCAGGATGCAGTATGTTTAACTGTCTAAGGAACGAGATAGAGAGAGGCCTGGACGTTCGGTGTGAACAAGGAAGGAAAAAGGTTCCAAAATAGAGAGGACACTAAAATAAATATTAAATGCAGACATTGTAAAGAAGCAGGAGCTGAAAAGTGCAATGCACAGGATGAAAGAGCAGAAAGTATTTGTGTGTGTGTGTGTGTGTGTGTGTGTGTGTGTGTGTGTGTGTGTGTGTGTGTGTGTGTGTGTGTGTGCGTGCATGGTGCAGATAGATTCCCACTGGAATTTTGAAAATGCAATAAGGAAGGCACATGGTGAATGAGGAGTACTGAAGGTTATAGAAATCACAAATTACATAATACAGAATGAAAAAAGCATGAATAACAAAGACACTTAAAAGGGAAGAAGAGAACTTGGGAGCTACAGAGCATTTTCATTGATTAATGCAAAATAAAAATATTACCTCAGCTGCTGACAAGTAAACCACATAAGGTTCTTCCACAGATGATGCAGCACAGGAAGAGCAGAATGACTTCATAAAAAACCAAATGTCAGAGATGAACTTGTTGAGACGAATAGAATAGACATTCCATAAGGAAATTCAGAAAGAGGTGGCAGAAGAAAGTATAGATGTGTAAAACAATAAAATAAAACCAGCCAACAGCTGTGGAAATAGTATTAGAAAAAAAAAAAAGCCCTATAAGGCGCAAAGGAACAAACTGATTTTTTAGCGGGATAAAATGTTTAATTGCCCCTTTTGTAAAACAACTTCTTCAGAACATACAACAAAGCAAAACAAATCACACAATGTTATATTAAATTCCAGCCAATATGGCAATAAAACCAATAAGTCAATACTTGATGTTATCCAACACTTAATATTTATAGTTTCATTCAAGCCAGGGGGTGAATCAGCCCTCAGTTTCACCTGCCATTCAACTTTTTTCTTCTGTATAGAATTTTTTATATCACCACCTCTTCTGTCTTCTAATATTTGCTCTAGAATGGCAAAGGTGAGCTTTTTATAATTCTCACAGACAGCTGAATGTCTATAGAGGGCATTATTCTCATATTTCGTTTTAATTGCATACAAATGTTCCCTTATTCTTAACCTAAGCCTTCTAGTTGTTATTCAGACATTCTCCCCCTGGCTTGAATAAAACTATACATTTTGTGTTTTTTAAAGCAACGCAAGCTAGGGGGAGTTTAAAAAGTCATTGGTCCTCTATGTAAATCACAATGGAAGAAAGCTGAATCCGCAATATCTTAGGGAGGAAAACTTGACAAATCTCACAATACATATAGTCATAGAAGTGCCTAAACAGAGCAAACACTGCTTGTGGTGATCTTTATGGGGAATGTGTCTCCCAGACAGGCATTTCCCCTTTTTGGATGAAATAAACTCAACAACCAGAAACAAGCCAATACGTAAGAAAATCAAAAAAAAAAAACAAAAGCACTTATCTGAAAGCAGTAAAATCCAGCAGCTGAATCAGTGTTCAGACTGAAGATTGAAGATGGTGTTTGGACTGGCAGCAAAGAAGTTTTGAGAATGGTACATCGGACGTCACCTTTATGTCCTACACTGTGCATTGTGTGCATAAGTGTGACGTACAGTGTACCCATTACAACCTAAAGACTTTTGTATACTGGACGGATGTCAGACTACCCTTGGCAGGGGATCCCTATTGTAAAGAAAACTGCAACAGTGATGTGGACGGACATCCAGTACTCTTTATCTTACAGAACAACTTTGCTATAGTGAGAGAGAGCTCCTGTTGGAAGTACTGGAAAGAAGAGGAATGGGAGAGAAGTTCATTAGGTTGATGAAGGCAATATACAAAAGACCAAAAATAGAGATAATGATTAACAGAGGCATATTGGAGGGGTGGAGGTACACGGGTGAGCTGACAAAACTGGCCTTTCTCTCCAGGACAACTTGTATTACTAATACAAGAACTGGCATTTCAGGTCAGGTAGCATTTAGAAGAACTAAAAAGGGTGAAATACCACTTGCCTTCTGTGTGGAGTCTGCATGCCCTCCCTGCAGTCGAGTGGTCTCCGAAAGACATGTGTGAATGGGCGTGCTTTTGCTGAAGGTTGGGCATTGGGCTGGCAACTCAGCACCATAAAAAATTGACTGCCAATTATTAGCAGACCAGAGTTCCGCTGTGGTGACCCCTAACCGGGAAAAGACAAAAAGACAAACAACAACAGATGAATGTATGCCACTGTTTGAGTTTATAGAAATATCAGTGACAGGATTTTTGAAGCATTCCATGTGGTCTCCAGCCTGGAATGCAATAGGAAAAAAGACAGTTGAAGTGAGCAAAAGAGAGAAGAGAGGGAAAGGATGGGTTAGGAAAATGTATTAGGTGGAATATCTCCAGGGTTAAATGAAGGATAAAAAGAAACAAACTTAGGATGAGTAGGAGGAGTGGGGGATGGGGAGTCCTAGACATACCTACCTGCATGCTCACATGTTACATCATAGAATAGATGAAAACAGGAAGTAAGGAGGTGCAAATAAAGATGACTAGTATAAAGGAATAGAGAAGACCTATCAGGCAAAAAAGCAAGAACAATATGAAGGAGCTAGGAAGTGTACTGTGAAGGAAGGAAGAAAAAAAAGAACTATGGGTAAGTGGATGAAGGTGAAGAAGGTTGAAAAAGGAGAAGCGGTAACATAAGCGGTAGATCTGTTGAAGATCTGTGCAGATGGACAGATGGTCTTTAAAACATTAGAAGAACTGGAACAGCAATATACCCTACCTAAAGCAGAAAGATGGAACTATCTAATACTAAGAGAAGACTGGGTAGGGGAACGAATGATAGAAAAGTGGCATAGGGAAAAGGGAAGTAGGAAAAGAGAGGGGAAGCTCAATGGAAGAAAGTGCAGGAGAAACAGAAGCAAAAGTGTAGGACAATTTATGGAGATTTCAGAGAAGAAACGTCAGTAAACAATGACATTAGAAAAAGCTGGGAAAGGGGTGAAGGGCGGAAGGTCAGTACAGAAAGATTGCAAAAGATACAACAGAGAAGGAGGCACCTGCAGGAAGTACAAGAGTTAGGGGACCATATACTGAAGGTGATACACAAATGGTATCTTACAAAGGGGGAAAGGAAAACAGCCAGTACTGGAAATGTGAGGAGAAAGAGCAATAATGATGCACACAATTTTGGGATTGCAGAAGGCACTGGAGGTATAGTAAACCATATACCAAAAAGAAGAGGAAAAACACGAAGCAGCCTTGCATGTGTGGAGTACCCTCAAAATTAAATCACTGGGAAGACAGGGAGTTAAGGGTTCTCAAACTATTGTTATTAGAGAAAACACTTTAAAACAAAATAATACAAAAATAAACAATAAACAGGTTGACAGAAAATAAAATACACATTTGTTTCCCGAATTTAGGAAAAAGATGGTAAAGATGGTCAAAATAAAAAGAAGAATGGAAAATGATAAAGAAATTGGATGAAGTGTTAAGTATGGTCATTAAAATGGATACTGGAATAAAGAAGAATGCCAAAAGGGAACGGAGGTAGGAGAAAAAGCAAGAACAGGAACACCAATGTGGCTAACTGCTTTTGAGATGTCAGTGCACCACGTTTATTGTGTTCAAGTTTTTTTTGTTGTGAGATGCTCCTGATCACATCTCTGGCATCCTCCTGAAAGATAGGGCTAAGCCATTAACTAAATATACATTGATCTGCAGGGACTATACAAAACTCACCTTTCACATCACTGAATTGGTCCACAATGGCCTTTTGGAAGGCAGCACTGGAGCTTTGGTACAGAAGAGAAAGCTGGAGTGGATTATATACCTAAAAGCCTATTACACCCCAGAACTAAACATCTCATGCTTTATAAAGAGCATCCTAGAATTAAGAATGTTTGATCACAACAAGTTTTACAGGAATGGCTTCAAGTTGCATTTATTTGTAACAGTTGTGATAATTTAATTCTTTTTGATAATTTAATTCCAGGCTGATAGGTTTGTATGTATTTCTACTTTTGGCTCCTTATTAATTTTCTGTTTTGTATATATGCATAGTAGATCCGAGGAAGCTGCTTATGGTGAAAGTGCTGCTGACATGCTAAGCAGCTCTCCATTGAACTCTATCACAGCTGCATATCCAACTCACTGTGATGTTACTAACATTTAGAATGACAATAGCATTTATGGTAACGTGCTTAAAGTTGGAATCTATTGACACCCTTCATTCCAAAGTAATTTCAGGTTTTGCTAGGAACAATAGGTAAATATTTCATAGTGGTGGGCTTGTACTTAGTGGTTTAGCCTTCTTTTAGGTTCATCTATTTGAACTTATTGGGGCACTTTTTATGTAGTGCCTGAGATTTGTAAATGTTAGGGAAATTGTGTATATGTTGCAAATGAAATCGAACAAGTTACCTTTATGGAAATTTGCCTATGTGTTTTGTACTGGCATTTTCATTCACGTGATTTTACACTAATTCTGAATGGTTCCACTGAATTCCATGACAACGAGCTCCACAAAAATGAGCAGCCTTCTGATAATGCTTGTGTCTCTGGAAACTGTTCACCAGCTTACTCTCATCCAGTCTCCTGTCTGCCATACTCCACCCATCAGCATTCATTTTTTTACCATGCCACACATGCACATTAGCACTCACCAGCCATTTTCCTCTCCCCTAGCTCCACAATATTGGTCCTTTTATTCTTTTTTCCTACAATACAGTCACACCCTCCATCAGCCAATCCAGATACATATACTAATTATAGGTTAACCCCTGGCCAATCCTCTACTCGTTTTAGCTCGGTTTCCTTCCCATGGCATTCACAATTGCTACTCTCATATTCTAAAATGACTGTATATATATATATATATATATATATATATATATATATATATATATATATATATATATATATATACAGTTCTTTTTTGCATGTACAAAATAGATCTGATGAAGCCCTACACTTAGGGTGGAAATGCTCATCATTTGATAATAAAAATAGTTTTCTTTTTTGTTGGAAAAAACACTTTGTATGTTCTTTTGGAGTTATCAAACTGAGCTTTAGTACTAGTATACCTGAATTAGTTAGTCTTCTATTTAAAACTTAAGAACCACTAAGTTACATCATTAACGTTTTCTTATTGGAATTATTTTAGTTTTTTTTTTCTGACTCAGAGTTTTGATACTTCACTTTAGAGCTAGAAATCCACATCTCACTTATGGATCCTGATTTAGCTCTTAATAATTATGATATTGCGTTATTTGCTGTCATCTTGTCAACTTGACTAAAATTGTTTATTCCATCAATTATCTCACCTTGCCAGTTTGACTTTAACCAAGTGAGACAAACAGATGACCAGCCTTTCATAACTGAGTCTTTCTTGATTTTTTTTCATATAGAACAATGAATTGATTTCATCATTTCTATATTTATGCTTCAAATGTGTTTGGCTAGGTAAACCGCATTATCTTTTTAAAACTATTAGATAATGGGTATTCATAGACAATTAGTGAAATTCATTGCATAGTCTTATGCATGAAGCCATAATGTTCAGCTAGGCAGTGATTTGTAAAACCACATAGAGCTATGGGGCAAAAGTCCAAAAGGGACAGAAAAAAGGGTATGCAAATAGCCATATAATGACATGTAAATGAAGAAGAACAGTCTAATGATAATACAATGATATGCAAATGACAAAGGGGCAAACAATTAGTGATTCATAGATGTCAGGTATGAAATTGTACAGATGGTTGTGTCTGACTATAAAGAACATACCAAAAAATGCAGTATTCCAAGGAGATGTGTTGGCAACATCGATAACTTCTATTAATCAGCACTTGTTAAGCACAAGCTTTTGTGTCCAGATGCATGGCAGGGCCTCCTGTGGAACAGATAATGACATTATCAGATGATTACCTCCCACCAGCTGACAGACTAACAAATCTGGGACTGATTGCAAATAGATAAAGACATTATACATATGTTCGTTAGTAGGTATGGCCCACAGACTGGACTGGAGGAAGGTGTAGACTTCCTGTTCCTGTGGATACCATGGTATGAGTACCTTAAAAACAGCTACAGAATATTTTGGAGACAAACTGGAAATACCTTGGATATATTGCAAATGCCAGTGTGTAGAATACTCCAATCATTCCTTGATACATTGCTTTCACATCTGAATGAGCGTATCTGCTTTCCCAGTACACTAGGGGAGATTGCAGCCATCATGCATGTCTTCTGTGATATCGTCTAACGTCCTGATATGCAGGAGCCAGAGAATAGACCCATGTGGCAACATACGCTCCACTTGGTGTCCATAAACATCATCATATCAAGGGAAAGTGCTGCCATTCCATTAATGACAGGTAGCAAGTGATATACAGTGACTAGTAACCCATGTGTCTTCTCAGCACCCTCACAGTGCCCATGATCCTCACATATGATGTGTAAGTCATCTGTTATCACCACTTTCTGTATGGAGATATCCCACAGGGCCAACTAGTAGATAAGTGCAGGCACAGCAGCACACCTACATATCCATGGCCACATACCTAGCAGGTTTAAGGCACCAGACCCCCCAGTCAGTCATCCCTGTCCTTTATGTGTAACAAGTGATGGAGGTTTCACCCATGAGCCTTGGCTGTTGCTACCCTTATGCAATACACAAGGCATGGCTGAGCAGCAGTATATTTTTCACATGCTCAAATCAGAAACACAGTAAAGTAAGTGTTTGGTCTGATGAAGTTCCATTTCCACTACCTGGAAATATTTTTAGGAGGGCACTGTAGCAATTCCCCATGACAACCTGACAAATATTTACAGCATGTTGTATAATATGATACACCATCATCAGGCAGGCCAGACAGCATCCCCAAAACTCTCCAGCAGTGCAGTAGCTGTACTCACTGTAACCGACCCAACATCCACCAACAGCAACAGGGATGGCAGCAGAAAACCAGGAGCAGCAGCTACATCGCACTCCTCAAAACATTTATGTGCCCAGTATGTGGCAGTGAAGGAAAACAGGAAATGTCTAGGTTATCTCCACAGGCCTGACACGTACACAATGGCAATGTAGTGTCAAAGGGTACAAAATGATAAATACAATGTTTTAATGGCTATACTGGGCAGTGCATGGATAAGACTTTTCATCAAACATCTCCACATACACAGCACAGAAAGGAGGGTAGTGTGGATGGTTTTCAGAGTTGCCTAAGGACGCATAAACACATGTCAGTCTGCACAACCCAGGAGTGGGAGAAGGCAGATCAGTTGAGGCAGTGACAGGGCTCATGGGGAGGCATTGTGTGTGTTAGCTATGATATCCTCAGTGGCGAGAATGAGAGTGCAACCAATGGTCCATGTAGTGGGATGACAATGATAGCGGACTGCGGAAGAAGCACTATGGAACAGTGCAGTTTGACCCTGGCACCATGAAGGCAGTGCAAGAGACATTGACAGGGATACTGCAGAACTGTTGTAACAGGACTTGTATGATGGTCAGATATGAAAAAGCCCTCTGTGAATTGCTATACTATGTGGATGATCCCCACCATTGGTGTGGGTATGTTGAATTACAACAGTGGCAGGTGTGTACTGTGTACAATGCAGTGATCATTCAATGTGTCCACCAGAGGCTACATTTTATGAAAGCTGTATCTACCTTTAATTCTTAGGAAAAAGAATACAGAGCATAAGTAACATGTCCTGTGCAGACCGGCTCAAGGTCCTATACCTGTATTCTGTATCCTACAGGTTGTTAAGGGAAGATCTATGCCTGGCATACAAGGCATTGTCAGACCCCACTCTGATGGACCTCCTGCATATCTACAAAACAAACAGCACTAGAATTACCAGTTCTAAAGACTTAAACCTTGCCTGTGATATAAATTGGACCTGCTGGAGAGACAGGTATGTATCCCAGAGACTACCCTGTCTGGAACAGGCTCCCCATCCATGTGAAGCAGATTTCCTCTATAACCCAATTGAAGTGTAATTTGGACAATTGGTGGGGCAGAAGGAAAATCATGACACTTAAGTCCCTAATGGACATAGGCAGCCTGTAAATGGTTCATCTCCCAGGCCCCTGCTTACATTTATCATAGGTACCACAACTTGTCAGAGATTTGGGATGCATGACTAGGATTAAAAGCCCCTTGTGATCATTAGTCTAGTAAACACATATGAACTTATGAACCTATAGTTAGTTTTTCAGAATTTGCTCTTACTGCTTTAAAGAAAATTAGTCTTGTTTTGCTTCAGACTTTTGTTTCAAATCCCAGTATTTTTGCTTATCTCTAAATGCTCCACTCAGACAAAATGGAATTTGGTAACCTTTTCAATTTTATTTTTAATTCCATGTTAGTATAAAGTTTCGATTAAGGTTTTAGTCCATAATCAGTATTATATTTTCAGCGTTATTTAGACTCCTGTGTAGATAATGTTAATAGTTAATAGTTTGGACAAATGATCTCTGATTCCACTATGTTTTTTTTTTATTTTTAAATAGCTCTTATAAAGTAGCAGAGGTATATAAATGACCTGTTTCTCTTAGATTCAAATGACATTTTTCATCACTCTTTTAATTTGGAATGCCTTCATGGATCAGTGTGAATTGATTGTAGGCTACATAATTATGAAGAAGCAAACACTCCTCAGCCCACTTGTTTTTATTTATTCTTTTGTTAGACAGATTGTTTTCACTTTTCCTGGGAAACCCAAGTTGGTAGTTATATAACAAAGGATAACATGCTCAGGGGTGCAGCCTTGTGCAAGAAAGGTGAGTGGGATACCTGTTGCTTCATTGACAGGGTCTCAGGGTTCTACCTTTTTTTTATTTATTTACACCTAGTCTAAGACTTCCAACAATACATGTCATATTCCTGCAAAGTGAGCTTCCTTTGCCACCAGTCTAAATTAATCTTGAAAAAAAATGTTTAACATTTGATGGTGACATTTTACACGCATCCTAGTTTGCATGCATATCACTTTTTATGGGATTTTTCTGCAACCAAAATTAAGTATAATAATCTTGATATGTTCTGGTTAGTCTTACATTATCTTCCTATGAGAAAGCTAGCTGATGTTTTTTTCCTAATTACTGTTAAAATTATTTGAATCTGTTCTATAACTGTCAAATACTGCATAGCAACAAGGCAAATCTTAGTTGAATATATTTCTATGAAACATTTTTTAATTCTTTTAGGAGGTTTCTTGATGCTTTTAAGATCAAAACAAGTATAAGATTTTTTGTTACTAAGGAAAAATTTAATAGATTTCACTTTTATTTGCTTAGGGTGTTCCTTTTTTTGGAAATATAACTGCTTTTTGAAACCCATATTTATTTACATTTGTTAACCGGGCAGAGTCTGGCTTGGCAAGTAGCCCATTTTCAGCAGAGGCGCAGGCAGATAAGCTCCATAACAATAGTACAAAAAAGATTACAAAAATGTTTAAAAGATTTACAAACAATATACAAAAAAGCTTGACAGTTGCCAACGATCACACTTTACAAAAAGGCGAATGTAAAACAGAAAACATTACATTTCTTAAGCCTTATTACAGACAGTAATATGAAACTCATTTTATATATATATATATATATATATATATATATATATATATATATATATATATATTTGCCATCTATTACACCATCATGGCTTGCCATCTATTTCTGAGCTAATCAATGCTAGCATCATGACTGGTCAAACTAACTAGATGCCTCATGTTGTGCATCATTTGCTGATACCATCAGAGAGTACATGACCAAAGATGGATACCCTAGTTTTCTGTAATATGATCTGCTGAATGGCCATAGATTCCAAGGGTGACAGGATTCTCAGGCATACTCCTAAGCATTTGTCTAGATCAGGGAAGAGAATTTTTGCAGCAGATATTTTGCAATATTTGACAAACACTGGCCAGAATTTTTGCCAGGTCAAAAATGTAACAGTTTACAGATAGCAACACTCGATGCATCTCTGATGGTTGTTAATGCTAGGAGCATTAATAATAAAGTTTTTTTTATTAGAAAATTTGCTACGTTCCCACAAGATTGATGTTGTTATAGTTTGTGAAACATGGTTAAAAAACAATGACTGGAAACCAGTTCTGTCAGGGTATAAATGTTTTTACTGTAACAGACATTCTAACAAAGAATCAGGTAGAGGTGTTATGATAGGGATTAAAGATAGCTATCAGACTTGTGATTATTACATGTTCAGTGATAACACCAATACTATAAACTGTGTAACTGTGACAATAAAGACAACCCTGGAACATATAACAATTGTTGAAGTGTACAGACCACCAAAGTCAAGTGCAGATGATCTAGAGGAATTCATACATTTCTTACATGAAAGACAGGAGGGAAGAATAATATTAGCTGGGGATTTAAATTTACCAGAAACAGACTAGAATAATATTGATTCAACAACGTTAGTAAAGAAATTATTCACAGAGTATATTCAGGAACAATAAATGCTTCAGATTGTAAAAAAATCTACCAGGGGACGGAATATACTAGATATTGTTTGTGTTCCCAAAGAAATTACTGTAACTTCAAGTCAAGTTTTACCACCATTGATGTGCAGTGATCATGGGGTCATAAAGGTTAATTTGTTGCTAGATAATTCTGCTAAACTGAAATCTAAGCCAATGCACAGAAGGTTAATTACAGATTATAGGGAAGCAAAACAGTTACTATATAAAACTAACTGGAGTGAGGTGTTCAGTGGAAAAACTGCAGATGGAATGTGGAAATTTTTGAAAGAGAAATTGTTTGAGTGCAAAAAGTAAAAAAAAAATGTTTAACATCAGGATCTAGGCACGCAACATCAGGGGGGTATATTTCCATAAGAACAAGATACCTGATTAAGGTGAGAGACAAAAAATATAAGAAATGGAAGAGAGGTCAAACTACAACTTTGAAAACTGAAATAAACGAGCTGGACATACCCCGGGATTCATGAAGCTTGCGCCAGGTACAGGCGTAGCATAGACTTTCTAATGCCAAATATGGCCGCTGAGCGATTCAGGTATGAGCCGATTCCATGTGCACTACCAGCATATGCAAGAGCTGCACAGCTCTCGGCGCATGTATGCTAATCACACCATGCGTAGTAGTGCAGCATGCAAATGAACGTACATATTGATTCACGAAGTGGTGCAGGCGTAGCGTAAGCATACAGAAATGTAAACCAAAAAAAAATGGTTTACATTTTTTCAAACAGAACATTGGAGCCATGAAAGCAGACCAAACTTTCGTATTACAAAGTTAACATTTGCCAATGGCTAAATATATAGCCAATGGCATATAAAACACGCACAACACATAAAAATTAACATTTAATGTCATAGTCACACTAACGCAAAGTACAACCGCAATGCATGGTGTGCAAATGGGAACACAAGAAAAATATATATAGATGTCATAAAACTGCAATGTAACACAAATCATGATTTCACCATAATAGTCAATGGTATGCGTGCTACACCACAACCAAGGCATAAGGGTTGCTAAGGGTCTGTGACAGTGTTTGGCGTGGTAACTGGGAATTAGTAGTCAATGCCAGGAAAATGAGGCAAGTAATACTGAATCGCAAACGCCTTGCCGAAGTAAGGCTATACCACACGGCGTAGCAGTATAACACAGAGGAGTGGCCTGGAGGTATACATGAGATCAGGAGAGGGGTGTGCCACCATAGCTGTAAGCACATTGGAACATTGCTAATCCGGGTTGCCCATTGCTAAGCAAAGCTGCAGGATAGGGGAGTGGATGTAGCCATAGCTTTGCTTAGCTGAGAGCACACAAGGTGACCGAAAGCGCATGTGTACGTGGATGACAATGCACTTGAATCTGGTAAATGACTGTGTGCGGTGCACACCACAGCTGAAACAGGAAGGTTATGGGAAGACAATAAGGAAATGCCGCAGCAGGGTAATTGGAGTACAACTGAGTAATTAACACCTATTAACTCACAGTGGGCCATTAATGGTAGCTAACAAGGCTGCTAGCAGCAACCTGCAGAACAGGAAACGGGAGGTGCTGGAATGCAAGGAAAAGAGAACTGTCACAGCAGAACAAAGCAAACCTGCAGTAGATCAGCTACAAAACACATTTTGCAACATAATCCTGGGTTGGGAAAGTACAAAACCAAGTAAGCAGGCTGCTGGATGCATGCCTGACAATGGGAGGGGAATCGGTTTGAAAAATGAAGGCAAGGGCAAGAGATGATCCACGGCAGCCAAGTGTAATTCAACACCAAAGGCCCCACGATAGCAGTACCTGCGGTAAAACCCATAAGTAAGATACCCTGCAGCTCAGATTGTACATACATACCCTAAGACATCATCAGCTTCCAAAGCACAATAGTATAAAGTGTGAAGGCACCTCACACACACACTTGTGTATTCCCAAACACTGCACTATCAGTGTAAACAGACGGGGAACTTTTAAAATGTACATGTTGGGAGCTGCCATAGCTTTGATTCATCAGCATGTGTTGAAGACTGAAGGTGGTGTGGAGGATGATGCTGACAACCACCTCAGGCACCGGAGGAGGAGGAGAGTGTTCAGACCAAGGGTAACCTACCAGGGGCTAGATGATCTGGAGACAGTAGAGCATTACAGGGTGGACAGGGACATCATACAGAAAATTGTTGAGCTGTGCCAGCCACGCCTCAGAGCCAGAAACAACAGAGGGGATCCCATCCCAGTGAACACAAAGGTATGTGTAAGCTTGAGAATACTAGCCACAGGTACCTTTCAAAGGCCAACTGGGAATATCATGGGGATCTCACAGGCATCAGCCTCCAGGGTACTCCACCAGTTCCTGGATGCCATGTTAACACATGCCAATGAGCATATATACTTCCCCCGAACACAGGAGGAGTTGGCCAGCAATATGCGCCTCTTCCACCATGTGGCAGACTACCCGGAGGTACTGGGTGCAATAGACTGCACGCACATATGCAGAAAGGCACCACCCAGCGAGCATGGTAGGTGCTACATAAACCGCAAGGGATACCACTCCATCAACTGCCAGGTTGTGTGCAATGCCTAGGGCATTATCATGGATGTGTGCGCTGGCAGACCTGGAAGCTACCACGACTCCCACATCTGGCATGCCTCACAGCTGTATCAGGTATTTGTCAGGGGGGACACCCCATATGGCCACCTTGTGGGGGATGCTGGCTATGCACTGTAGCCGTGGATGATGACTCCTATCAGAAATACACACACACCTATGCAAGAACATCATAATGAGGCACACGCACAAATGAAAATCATCATAGAGCGTGTGTTTGGGATGCTGAAATCATGGTTCCATTGCTTGTACATATCTGGTAGAGCCTTGCAGTACTCTCCAGGCATGTGTGCCCACATCTTCATAGTATGTGCCATGCTACATAATATGATCCTGCGGAAACAGCTGCAGCAGGGACATAACGGTGAAGGCCCTCACAGCCCACCGCAATTGCCAAGGGCACCACAGGCACAGAGGGATTCAGACCATGGACACCCTGTGCCAGCCCCAGTAGGCAGATGGAGGTGTGCCCAGTATGACCATGCCTTGGCAAAGAGGGAACATATAGCACATCCACTGACAGTGTAGGCCCCTACGGACTGACACACTTCTCCACCTGCACACACAGTAAACATGGATGGCACACACACACAACCACCTGTAAATTGTCATGTATAGGTGGTCTACTATGTGCATCCTACATAGGCAGCCCTCAGCTATTGCACACACAACTGCTATTGGCACAAGGTAAGTCAATACCTGAACAGTAAATTAAGCTAACAGCATGTGTTGATACTGTATGTATAGGTTCCTAGGTACATTGGTAGGTACATGCCTAACTGTCAGAAGCCATTCATAAGCCTAGCCAAAATGTGTCTTCTGTCACCATCCCATTGATTAACTAACTGTCCCTCTGTGGAGCAGAGCCAATTGCAGGATCCCTCGGGTGTAACCACTGTTCCCCACCCACTCTGCAAGGATTCCGTGGTGTGTTAATGAGGGGCTCCATATAATGTAATCAGGGATGTAGTTCCAAAGCATGGGGAGTACCCATGACAGGTATCTGTCACCCCAGCATTCTCCTGGTTGTGGCAAGGTGTAGCTCATTACAATGTGTGGCTCACTGTGACATGGATTCCCATAGCTGCAGCATATCCATTAAGCCTCACTTGGACATACCATTAACAGGTATCATCCATATGTACACCAACTGAGTTATACATTTGTTTGTAGTATGGAGGAACAGCCATAGTACACTCTACATACTAAACACCATAACACTTGTACATATCCCAGATGCCTCAGTGGTAAAGCCACTGACTGTGTCATTCATGGTCCCGGTTCCACGACCTGCAAGGGCTGTTACGTAATTCTGATGTCCCGAATAATGGATGTTGGATGCAGGTCATTAAAGCACGTTTAAGCACATGTTAGCGGGCTTTTGCACTGGTAAGTACCGGTAAGCAGTGTTTAAACATGACTACACGGATATGCGCAACACAGGTCTAACCTTTGCTGAATATCACGCAGATCACAGGCAAAGCTGCCCAGAACCACTGAAATGTGTGTTATTTACCCTTGTACTAATAGTGCCTGCTCTGAGAGGTAAAACGACCACTGCCAGGAGTAGAACACACAACCATGTACACAATCTTCACAATAACCTACCACTAAGCTACCTGAGATGTACCAATGGCAGGTGTGTATTGTGACAGGTTAAAACACAAAAGGGTGGACTTCGGGAAATAGTATACACTGCCATGTACCCAATGAAAGGTGTATTCTCTCTCTCTCTATCTCTCTCTCTATATATATAATATATAGACAGAAAGGGTGTTAGAGAGATATATGTCGATATATATGGATATACATATATATGCAAATATATAGATAGGTTAACAACATCTACACAACCATGGAGGTACATATAAATAGGATACTACCAAATACTGAATGCTTTACATATCAACGTGCGTAATCACGAAGTTTAAAGACCGAAAAACCACAGTACCAAAACACCAGAACCGCGAGTACTATTATCACTATGTTAAGGGACATTTAGGTAGTGCTTCTGGTGCTGCGGTTCAGGTAGGTACTGTGTGTAAGTGTGTTTCTGATTGCTGTAGTGTGTGTAAGTGTGTGTTCTGAGTGTAGTGTGTGTTTCCGGGGGACTGTAATGTGTGTGTGTGGGTTTGCTTTGTGTGCCTGTTTGTGCTATCTCGGAGGTAGATTATTAAAGTAGGGGTGTTGTGGGGTGTGCAACCACCCACATGGAGGGTGTATAGGGGCATGGCCACCTGGCCATACGTAGTGTAGGATGGTTTGTTTGGATGTGATGGGTAGCAGTGTGTCTGTGTGTGCGCATGTGTTCTGTGTTTGTGTTAGTTCCGGGAGTTTGACTGTCACGAGTTTGAGTGTTCGGTATTGTGGGGTTTGGGAATCTGGGAATGGTAATGTGGTCGTTGGAAGTGTGTGCATTCCTGAATCCGTGGGTATGCTGTATACAGCGGTTGAAGTCTTCAAATATGTGTATAACATGGACCATAGCAATCACATATTCCGCCACGACCGAAAGTTATGAACAAAGGATATGGAGAGTATATATGTCTATACACTATTACAAATATGTGCTATGGACATGAGACAAAGATAGGGTTACCACCTGTCCCACCTTATGAGGGGCAGTCCCTCTATGTGCGGTAGTGTCCTGTTCAAAATGAATACAAATACTAATGTCCTACAATCTCGAGACATTTGGCATGTTCCATATTTCATGTAATTGTTGCATAAAATAGTCATCTGTATCTAAAATACCTACATGTAACAAAAAACAGGATAAACAAGTAAACCGCTATAAGAATAAGCTTTTATATAGGCATATATGTAAAGTTCTATACTTTGAACTGACCGTGGGTATGTGTCGGCCTCTAAAATCCATTGTGTGTCCTGCAAATGTCTCACTATGGCCATTTGAAAAGGTGGCAAGCCAAGCCAAAGAGGTTCAGTCACCAACACAACTCCAATGAGTGCAAATATCTGTGACAGAAATACAAGAGACAACTTTCATGTAGCAACATTTCATTACATACCGATATATTTCTGAAGGGATTGAAGGACCAACACCACCTGCATGCTATACAGGAACCAATTAACCATTTCTTAATGAATAAGCCTGAAATTACCATAGTATTAGTCCACTAAAGGATAGGTCTTCAAATAGGGAAGGAGCCCTCACACACATATCGAATATGTATAAATGCAGTTCCTACACACCTGCATCTGCTATGTACACCCACCTACATCTCCCCCACACCCGAAACAATTGCAATACATACTGTAATAACATCACAAACATCCACTCACTCTATGACATCTGCAGAAGCCTTAACATACCTTGTCAGAGACACACTATAATGGCCCTATGTGAAATCATTGCTGTTGTACAATGGAACAGAAGCCGATGTTACAGGGTTTGGTTGCAATAATCCCATATCAGACGGCTGTGCATACACCAGGAAGTGTTACCAATTACTGATTAACAGCACAGAATGATACACATGTACAGTATACCAAAGATGTCAGGTGATCACAAATAACATTCTATGCATAGCCACACAGCCTTGAGCTGCCAAACATCCTTGCCAGACCTAAACATTTGCAGATGTATCAGGTACAAACCATGCAGAAGTAGCAATGTTCAGAAATATAACAGCTAGATTTACATGTAGAACTACATCCTCTAGCTGTTATACACAATCCACGGGGCCATGATGTTAATATATCTCTGTGTGTCTCCATATAGCTGTTGCAATTCATCACAAACAACACATCCAGGTGGTCTTCCTCGAAGGTAGGGCAAAGGGACAATGCCCAAGTGGAGTATTCAGTCATACACCACTGTTGCCATGTCATTGGCTAATGGAGTAGTTGCACAGCTGATGTGCATGTAATCATCTACTCCGGAACACCAATTGGTGGCAGGATACCACATGTCACTGATATCTAAGTATAAAAGGATGGCTTGTCATACATTCAAACCGTCTGTACATGCCAGAAAAAGTTACAACAAGGATTGCAACACAAAACGATTAGGATTCATATTACCGTCAACGACAACTTAGGTTACTAATAAGGTATGTAGAACACTCAATATGTCAGTATATGTAGTTCCTGTTCTATAATAATTAAAGTGTACGCAATGCATATAGTGGGTAAAGGTATTATGTAGTGATGTATTGTTGAGCATAGTAACGCTTGTAGAAATTGTGTGTACTGCTGTAGGCCACAAGGTAAACACCTCATACACCACAAGGGATGCTATATAAGGACTTTGAACACAACAATTCCACTCCAGCCACTGTCAGTGACAAGGGTGGTCCAACAAGTACGTGCCATAACAGGGGATAGTATATGTTGATATACTGTAACAGTAGGCATATGTATGGGCGTATAACTGAGAATAACATGTCTAAGGTGGTCCTGCTGTGCACTTATGATTTGCATTGTGGGATATTGTGGCAAAAATGTGTAATGTACAGTACTGTAGGTAGATATGTCTAACATTTTACATAGCATTACTGTTATGTTATGCAAACATCAGGTATGTCTATTGGCATGTACAATACACAATAACAGGATACATATGACTTGTAGTCACCAGACAGTGTATCAGCATGATAGCTAATTGAAATGGAAAAGCTAGTCAATTATTCATGCACAAAGGACATGTAATAGCTTCATAGGTTCATAGTTAGGTACTATGCTGTCTGGCCAAGGCCATTCATATGCCTAGCTACAGTGTTCTGACTTGCGGCACCTCCCTAGGTTAGTTTCCTGTGCCTGTGAACAGCAGATCCATTAGTTTCCTGCACCTCTGTACAGCAGAGCCACTGCAGTGATCCCTGGTGTAAATGTCTGTCTCCCATCGAGGTATCTCTTGAAGAGTGCTAGTGAGGGTCCCTGCCTGATGTACATAGGAATCATGTTCCAAAGCATGGGGAGTGTCCGGGTCAGGAATGTATCCCTCCAGCACATCCTAGTCATCGTTGTCTTTAGGTACATATCCCAGAGCATGTGGCTCTCAGGGGCTTTTGCTTATGTGAAGCATATCCATCAATACTGTTTTGGACATGGGCCTTGTATGTTCAGCAGAGATCACCTCTGAGTATGCGGCATGCAAACGAGTACAGTTGGGGTTTCTGTAGTTGGGCTGCATACGTCATCCTTCAGAGGTCAGTATTCCTGTTGGTGTGGTAATGTTGTGGTATTTCAAGCCATTGCTGTTGTCTCGTAAGGCACATCCCAAATGGGGTGTTGTACCCTTTAATGTGTTTCATAAGTCATGAGTAGAGAGGCACAATGGCTGCTTTGTTTTGGCTACAAACCCATTAGAGATTAGGGGGGCCACGTAGAAGGATATCCACACCACCTTGCCAATATGGTTATCAAAGGAGTGAATGCTATCTACGTGAGTTTTAAGATCCCTTATTACATCATATGTATGTAGGGAACTACCACCTATGTGATAGTCTGTGGGTGATTGGTGTAATCCAAAGGGGATGTCTATGCACCTTGTGGCATGCAGCTTGAGGCCATGCTTTTGACACCAGGTATCCGTCCCAGTGACACCCTTATGGAGGGTGTCTGTATTAGCTGGAGAATCATTTATGGCCCTAGTTTGCAGTCATCTGCAAACCTTTTCAGGGTAAGTCCTCCTGTGCTAGCCTGTACCTCAGAGAAGCATATACCGAACATGAGGGGCCCTATAACCGAGCCCTGGGGGACGCCAATTGTAACTGATTTACAGTATGACCTAGGATATGCTACCCTCACTGTGTGGGTTCTGTCCATGAGCCACTTTGCATAACATCTTGTGACATAGGGATTAATGTGCAGGTGGATGTGTATGTTTATAATACCAGAATGGGGAACAGTGTTGAAAGCCTTTGAGAGGTCAAGGTAGGCTGTGCGGTCCTCCTTACCCTCATCTACTGCCTTGGTAACTGTCTCAAAGGACTCTACCAGGTTTAGGAGGCATGGTCTGTCCCTAACAAATCCAAACTGGGTGGGATCAAAGGTTTGGAGGCCACCAATGTCTCTGTGAATGAGATCCATGATGATGTGTTCCATAGCCTTGCAGAACAGTCTAGACAGGCGTATAGGGCAATAGTTCCCCGGGTCCACTGTGGCGCCACCTTTGTGGAGTGTGATAACTGTTGCTGTGCACCATTCAGGGGCCACAATGCCTGATGCAAGGCTATTATTGAATATGGTGCCTAAGTGGGGAGCCAGTTCGTTCTGAAGTTCATGGAAATCGCAGCCTTGGATGTTGTACAGTCACATGGATGCTGTGTTCCTGACTTTAGAGCGTGCAACTTTGAACTGCGTATTTGTGATCGCAGGGACTCCGCAGCATTCCTGTATAGATATGGGCCCTTTGGGGTGTGAGAGGGGTGTAAAGTTAGCACTGAACCTATCTGCCAGGATGTTGCCAATATCAGTCGGTTCTGTAATGTTTGTGCCTTACTGCTGTATGTCAGAGCAGATGTGGGTATTGCCATCTAGAGTAGTGACATACCTCTAGAATGCTTTGTGGTAATCCCTGGAATTAGTTGTGGTTATGTTTACATAGCTAGCTTTGGAGGATGTGATAAGGGATCTCAGATTTTTACTGAGGCTGACCAGGGAGCTCCTACACTCATGGGATTGTACTCTACTTTGCAACAGTCTCCTCCTTCTGTTGTACATTATGTCCATGGCAGTGGACCACCAGAGTGGCCTCCATTTTCTGGTGGGTAATGTCATGGTTCTGTTTAGGATAGTATGATCCATGCTGTCGTGTAAGTGCTAATTAAGTGCAGTTGTGTATGATTCAGCAGTTGTAATTGTATTGTCCATCTGCACGGGTGTCATGATGTATACTACTGCTGTCATAAGAAGCCTGAAGTTGGCTTTGTAGAAATATTGTACTGTGTTTTCTGTGAAGGGTGTGGTGCCGGGATGGAGATAACAAGGGTGATTAGCGTACGTTCGGATCTGACCAACGAGGAGATAACCCCAGGTGTGGAACACCAGTCACACATGTTGGTAATGACCAGGTCTAGGATATTGTTGCCCCTGGTGGTGGTGTGGATAGGTTGATCCAGGCAATTGGAGGTTATGAATCCCAGAAAGCGTTGGCCAAATCTGTCGGTACATGAGTAGGTATCCCAGTTAATGGTGGGGTAGTGTCAGTCGCACATCAGTAGTGTGTCTGTTTGAACCCTACTTTCCAGTACACCAAGAAGAGAGGACCATTAACCATGGGGTATGGTGGGGGATCTGTAGCAAGCTACAATTTGTATAGCAGTTATGGCCAGAGTTAGTTGCACTTGGATAACCTCTGATGCATTGTGCTAAGCAACTAACCTGGAGGTGTGGATATCCTTAGGAAATATGGACACACCTCTGCCGTAGGTGTTCCAGTCCTGGTTACATGACTGAAAGGTGTGGTATGAGTAATAGCCTGGTAGTGCAGGGGTGCTCTCAGGAGCCTAGAAGCAGGTCCCAGTCACTACACAGATATCAAAGTGGTCCATTACAAGGAGTGCCTCGGGTGAGTGCATTTGAGATGAAGACATCAAGCACTGAGTAGCATTACCCTCAGGTTTTGCTTGCCTGTTCCTTTTATGGTGGTGAACCGTGCCTAAAACAAGCACTATAGGAGCAGCAAGAGCCTTAGCCATTATCCAGAATCCCAGGGCAGACAGGTGCAGGCCATCTGTGTCAAAGCATCATGTTCTATCGACCATGTCATTCAAAGCAGACAGATACTGGATACCCTTGGAATGACACCAGAAGCATAGCCAGTTGTTGAAGAAAATAATTTTTTCCTTGTACTACATTATCAGTCTGGACGATGGCAGAGTGCTACTCAGGGCTAGGGCGATACCTGCCTGGGCTACAAGATCGGAGAGCTATTCCATGTATCTTTACATGTAGTCCAGGAAGGTACATCTCAGGGCATTCACGCTAACATGGACAATGACACAGTCATATTGTACCTGTTGAGGAGTGACCTGAGTGCATAGTTTGTGTTGTGGATCCTGTTACCTGACAGGCAGCTGACAGTAACTATCTCCTTGTGTAGCCTGGTGAGTGGGACATCAGTGTGACCACCTATAGAATCACCTATGACTAGTGTGTTGGAGGTGTAACCATATTTACTAAGGATATCCACACCTTCAGGTAAGTTGCTTAGCACAATGCATCAGAGGTTATCCAAGTGCAACTAACTCTGGCCATAACTGCTATACAAATTGTAGCTTGCTACAGATCCCCCTATTGGCTGTGGTTGATGGACACACTGAGTCTGTGGGCTATAAGTAATTGGTGTTGTGTTGGGGAATGAGGACTGCTGCATTTCTGCTTTGGAGTTCTCTGTTGCCTATACAGAGTAGTATTGAGAGGCTCCACAAATGTTGTTGTCTTACTATGTGTGGCCTGTGGTGGTGGAGATCTAGTGAGACTATGTGATGAGTGTGGTGTGGTGCAAATGTTTAACTTCCCCACATGATTGTCAGGTTCAGTCTGGGTTGGAGAGAGCTTTACCTCCAGCATGGTTAGATATGGGCATCTCCCACAGGTTGTAGTGTTGGATGTTAGGAGGGGAGTATTGACTGTGTACACGAGACAATTTCTATATTGCCTCATGATGCCCATATTCATCATATAGACAGGCGAGAACACTGGGAATTGACACTTGGACATGCCTGAATATATAACTATTTCCCAGTAGATAAGTGAGGAAAGTGTGTACAACAGCTGTTTTACTCTAAGCAAGTGGGAAATTTAAGTAGAAACAGTGTTTACCTGTAGGTAATGAGGAGGACTGAGTACTATAGTAATTAGTAGCTCATGTAGTGCTTACATGTTCTGAACAAGTGCTGAGCATGAATAAGCAATACAGATAGGGTGTTGGATAACATAAACACACTGCCCCCCAACAGGTACACAATCATATATCCATGTACACTACAGAGCCCCTGTAACCATAACTATGATAGTACAAGTTGCACTCAGGCTGCATGGGACCTGTCCACATTCCTGGTTGTATCATACACATATGACAAAACAGTTTGCTCTACACATAGACATTATGTAAAACATAGCTTCATGTCAGTCTGTGAAAACACTGAATGGTTCACACCAACAGTTATCACAAACCACAAAGTGAGACACCACTCATAATGGGAGGCACTGCACTACTACCCTGCTAAGTCTGGTCTGAAAGGCCATGAACCTTAATCAATGTATATGTTGTTAGCAGTACAGATGTAGATGACAGTATGGATGATTTCACACTGCATTTCATATATGTGACAGGTCATAGGACATCATCACCCATACTGTGTTCCACCTACACTCAGTATACTAGATGTACATGCGTATGTCACAGGAGTGTTCTGCCAGTGGACTGTTGACAGAACCAACACTACAGAAGGTGTCAGATTAATATGTGCATATCACACTAGTGCCAGCTACAGTAAAACAGGGTTAATTTGGTGTACTCCCCCTCATAGTAGCCCATACCATACAGACAAATGGGAGGCATCTGCCTATGTAAGTATATGAATGGGTATGACCTAGGAGCAACAGCTGACTCAGTGTTGTGGACAACATAAAGAAGGTGCTTTGCGGGTGAGGTGTGTGATATATGTGCACAATCTGACAGCTGCATATTGCATTGTCACCGCTAGGTTAATAACCCTGTACCCATGAACTACCACCTTGGCAGTGGTCAACATAATGGACACTGTGTGTAAGGGATGCTGCTGTGCAGTTTACCTCCCTCAGCTAGTGATGTCACCAAGCCTGTTAGGTAGTCATAATTGGCAACCCTACTAATAACAGGGTGCCATCCATGAATATAGAGATCATCGTTCAGCCATACTCATCACTCAAGTGACCTATATCAGATCACATATCACCTTTAAGGGGTATTGGCCATGTTTGGATGGCTGACACCAGCCTTCACAATCCTCATCTCCACTATGTAGCAGGATGCCTACCCTGCATAAAGCCATGTCCAACACTGTGATGGTAGACATGCTACACATATATATCCTGATCTCAAATACATACGTCATGGACATCCACCTTCCTAGTACAAGGATCGCCACATGCTGGACAGATCCTTGTGCCATACACGTTACATACTCCTGCCATACTATGCAACCCTGTCCAGCAAAGCTGCGCATTTCACCTCTGTCAGACATGGTGTGATGACCGCATGGTAGATGTATCATTAACCGTGTGGATCAGTTATGTGACACTGCTTCACCTGGCTCCAGAAACACGGCTGTTGGCTACAGCTAGGTATCCTTACATCCTAGGCTCATACATGGCCCAGGGCATACAGACTACTAGATGACCTTGGCCGTACATGCTATAGTTGATAACCATCCCTGCAAATACCATAAGGCTAGCCAGTGTCCCATGTGTATCACATGTGCAACACAGGCGATATGTGACAGGATGTTGAACTGCTGTACAATGCCGTGTAGATGTATATGGCAAAACACATGCATGTGAAGCCTTCCATGTGCATGTCTGCAGTGTCACAGGTCATGTCCGTTGAGGCAGTGTATGTGTTTATATGTGACATATACACAGTATCAAGGTCAACAGCATTAATGTGGACATATCCAGGCATGTGCTGATAGGTAAGAACACCAGTACAGGCAAACAGATATGCCCACATCAAGACAGCATCCACGTGGAGTATGAGCAATGTAATCAGGTGACACACATATATGGTGATAATATCCAATCCCCATTGGGTGTCACATGTGCATGACACAAACATGTCAGTCGTGTCAGTGTCATGAAAATTTGCAAAGACAACTATTTATATGTAATAAATGTGATACACATGTATGTGGAGCTGTATCTCTGTGCATCTCTGAGATACTGTGACCTGTCTCCATCATTACGTCTTCCAGGTATGCCGCAAGCAAGGCTACCAGCCTATACACACTTGGAGGATGAGGCCCTTATACCTTGCTTCCAAGACAACTATGATGTCCGGTTTAGCCATGTGCCACAGGATGCACTGCAGTGGGATGACCTGTGGCAGAAACTTCACAGGAGGGATAATGATGTGGGTGTCCATAACCGCACATACCAGCAGGTGTGCAGACACTGCATGGACCTAATTAGATGGGCGAAACAGCGTGTGAATGCATTCACCAGGGAACAAGGTGCAACAGGTGATGGGCCACCAACCCAACCCCCACTCACACGTACCGAGGAGCTACTGGCCAATCTGGGGACACCAGCAGAACAGCATCCACAAGCCTTAGCTGACATCATGGAGGTGGGTGTCTTTCAACCACCAAGCCTGGAGTTGCCTGGTAAGTCACTACTGCACATATAACTGTCATATCCCATATAGTTGCATGTGTCACTGTACAATATGTAATGTAACATCATATGCAAGGCATGTATACACACATGCTGCATACTATAGTATGCTACTCTGTGTATGCACACATGTGCATACTCCATAGTATATCCTATTGTACTGGTGAATGTGTTAACATGCACATTGCACCCTGTAGCTGTCATATAGGCGTGGATAATGATCATACTGCTGTGCCACTCCTACATAGGTACCTCTGGCATTCCATTAAGACAGCAGGCCATTGCAGGTGAGACAGTTATAAGTGTCAGGCATGTTAATACACAGATCTATTCACCATGTGGCCATTTAACACATGTACACATGATGTATGGTCCAGTCACAATATATAGGTCGCATCTGCAATCCATCACAATGGCTACCCATGTGCAATACTTACAAACTATGTGAAACACTGACATGAAACCTCATAAACTGTCATTGCTAGATGTGTGGACAGCTGTGCATACAACGGTGGAGGTGTTGTTCAATGTAGAAACATGTACTACACATCAGAACTACACATGTGGGGTACACAAACAGTACTACACAGTGATCTGGAGTATGGGCAGCCCACATGATTCACCATTGCAGATTATGCCCCTGCTATGAGTGCATGCATTGTGATGTGCCATATGACATGTCCATGACATGTAGTGGGCCGGCTGCAACATTGTCTCACTATCCCATAAAAAATACCTCACATACCAAACATACAACCCTTTGTCTGCATAACCCTGTGGACAGTGGAGTATATGACATCTATGAGTGTATGTCATATGGGACAACACAGACATGTGAGATAGATGGCCATCACAACCATTTGGCCAACACATGTTCAGACATGGCCATGGAGGATGGTCAGACACATGTAGCAACACACAGTAGATTTGATGTGTTTGTGTGTACACCCTGTTGTACATTGGCTACACATGGCCCAACTATAGCCTTTGCTGAATGGTTATATTGCAGATGTGGAACACTGGATATCCTATAGGCCTGTGCACAGCTTGTGGAGGCGTAACATCATTCCACCACATAAGATGTGTTGAACATCATGACTGTGTCACAGCATGACAGTAGTCACCTGTACAGCATCCACATACATACACAGACAACCACATCAGGCCACAGATACAGTACACTTCCCTTGCTGCTGTTGGACATCACTGTCAGCCATGCACCTTGTGTGTGTGGTACACAAATGTCATGTGGGACATAGTGTATTGACAAGTCTGCCATGTGTGGACATGGTTGCCAGGCAGCTAAAATATGTTTTCAGATGTGCAGGGGTGTCATCCGTATGGCCTTCGGTGACCTGTGTCACACATTCCACATCATGGTATAGTGTGTATACACCTCAGCGATGTGGGTCACAATCCACAGTATATATATATATATATATATATATATATATATATTGTGTATACACACAGTCATGGCTATGCACTGTGTCTGTAATTCACACTGTATAACAATAGAGATGCCTCATGATTCCATGCAATGGCACTGTGTCTGTACTTCACACTGTATAGCAATATAGACACCTCATAATACCCTGCAATGGTCAGGCACATCTACTAAATGTGCATTTTATATGTAGGGCGGACAGACAACACTGCAATGTGACACCATTACCCCACTGTATATGTGACAGGACACCATTGTGTTAAACATATATGCATGTCAATGCACACATCAGCAGATTACATGTCATACAACATGTTAATGTCAAGGTCATATGCCACACATCAGCCATGTGTACTGTTAACCTGTGCTGGTCTACATGGTGTAACACAGGGATGCATGCGTACTACCATGATTGTGTGAAATGCATGGCTTCTGCTATGACACATGCATGCTGTTGTGTGCAACCCAGGGATGTATGATAACTACCACTATTATTGTCTGAGCTGCATGCCGTCTGTTGTATCACATGCATGTTGCATGTCTTCTGTCAAATCACATGCATGGTGTGTGTCTGTGTGTGTCTGTATTGTAATGTAGAGTCTTTGTCTGCCCTCACAGGTGATGTAGGTATGTTACCCTCCTGCAGTCCCTCTGATGTTAGTGTACCCACGGACTCTAGTAGTGATGATGAACATATGCTTGAGGCACAGGTAGGGTTGTCAGGGGCTGAATCTGTGCCATTGGTTGCCATTCTACCTATATCCCCCTCATCCCCACACACAGATCTCATGCCAACACATACCCCATCACCAGTGGCCATAGAGGAAGGACAGTTGGCATGTGGTAGCTTGGAACAGGAAAGTGTGGTGGCTATGGAAGGTGTGTATTCACACCATGGTGTCAGTCAAATGACTGGAGATGGGCCACACAGACATGTGGCCAGTGCTGCTCGTAGGAGGACCTCTGGCTGACATGCCCCTGCAGGACAGAGCACAGCAGCTGGTGTCACCAGACACATGTATCAGGCTGTAATGCTGGCACAGGCATGTGCTGAATGGCAGAACAGATAAGGGCAGAGGCTTCAGAGGGCTGCTATCTGTTCTTTAAGCAACAACATCCACGCAATGGCAAATGCTCAACAGCAGATTGCTGAGGTTTTGGACAGACGATTGGGTGACATGGTTGGAATCCTTGACCGTGGCATGACAATCCGTGAGCGTGAGCTGTCTGTGCTGGAACATCTGGTAGAAGTGAGGTGTAGGGCACATGGACGTAGGCCAGCTACGTCACCTGGTGCAGGACTATGTGAACGAGCTACCTCAAATGCCTGCTCCCATAGTGGCAGTAGCAGCAGCAGTGCAGCTGGTGCTGCGCTGTCCATACCAGGACACAGCAGGCCACGTGCACATGGCCCTGGATGGTCCCAACAGGAACACAGTTCCAGTGGACATGTGTCATCGGACAGTACCCAATCTGCACCTCTACCTGGTAGTGCCCGTGCAACCCCTGGCAGGCACAGGTCATGTGGCCGGACACTGTGAGCTGTAAAACCTGGTCTGTACAGTCTGAAGCTGTCAATAATGCCCCTGTGTAGGCCAGACACATGGCAGAACTGTGTGCACACATATACGTACACACCAGAAACATCTGTAGGGCACCACAACACACACATGCATAACAACCACAAATGGCCAATTAAATCACAGGTCCTAACCTACACACATGATGTCATCCATTGATGCAGCCTAGGCCCCTGGCAATCATTATCACCCTGTGCATATGATGATGCCTCTGCAGCATCCCTGTCATCCACACCATCGGTGCAGGGACATCCTCATATGGTCTGATGCACAGGGTGAACAGAATAGGGAGATAAGTGTAGATTACAATTGTTGTGTACTGTTGACACAAAGCAGACATACCATGCAGTACAGGTTTAGAATGCATTGTTTTCTGTTCACAGTATGTGTCTTGGTAACAACAGTAACAGCATGTTGGTCATGATGTCCTGCTTCCCCTCCTTCAGGTCTAATTGCATGTGCCATTCAGTGTCAGTGTTTGCAGTTAGTTTCCCATGTGTAAATGTGGACTACTCACAGGTATGTATGGCAATACCAGTATGCTATTTGTAGCTTCAACCTCACTGTTAGAAAGGCTGACATTCCAAAGATGTCTACACATCTACTGATCCAGGAGCATGGGAGCTGTGTACTAAGCTACAGTGGCTAGAGACGTGACATCCATACCGGGTGACATCTCAGGTACAGTTACATGGGGTGGGGAGTTTACATAGCAGTCTAGCTGATGACAAGTGTAGAGGCCAATTGATAGTTTGAGGCCTCACTGTGTAGCAGTAATACACATTCACATTACAGGATGAGAACACACAACTACACACACGCACACACACACACACACACACACACACACACACACACACACACACACACACACACACACACACACACACAGGTATTTGCACACATGTATTCCAGACACACAGTAACACGTCCACACTCACGGGGTTAATGACACTGTAACACACATACACACTTGATAGTGTTGAGGTGAGGACCCCTGCCTATGTGGTAATCACCATTACAGTACTGTGCACCCATGTAATGTGACACAGAGAATACACATGTACAGGTAGTCAGTAATGCCTAAGATTGACGGCATCAACAGGGTAGTAGATTGCATCACCTGGAGGGGTTAGGGGTCCTATCTGTTCACTATGGTAACATACGTCCTTACTCCATGGACCAGACAGCCATACATGCATACACACACACACACTGTGGAGTCCACAATTGAATGCACCTATGTCATGCACATACAGATAGCTCACATGTGTGTGATACATAACCCACCCCTGCCTATGTCTTGCTTTCTTCAATGCAGTATGTACAAATCTCTACAACAGTGTACAGGAGAGTGAGTAACAATTGGGATGTATTCCCCACCATACGTGGCATATATGGACACACAATCAAACACACATGGCAGTACTGTGAATCAAACACCTGCTATCTTATGATATGTATGACAGACATGCAGCAGTATTGCCCACATTACAATGTGTACCAACACTTCCTTTGGCAATTGTGCTGATATATGCACACGGGAGGTCTTAAGTGTTACAGGTGTCAAGTGATTTACAGTCAGTGACATCCTGACTGCTCTATAGGTTGTATGTGTTCCCCTTCAATTAGCAGAAACAAAGCTTAGTGTTTGCACATGTTATTGTAGGACTGCTTGTGACACACCTGTGAGCTGTCCTCAGCAAACATCCATCTGCAAAGATGGCCCACCACTTAGTTATGTCCACATATCCATCCATTCCTGATGTACATCTTACCGTACTGTTAGTATATCACCATATACAGTTGGCAATGATGGGCCTGCATTACAACTGCATGTTATAGTAAGACACACGTCACCTGCAAGCATCGGCTACTGCACATGCATGGTAGCTGAATGCACACCACTACATGTACATGTCTGTAGGTCCTACATTCCTGTCATTTAGCCATGTTTGTAGACATTGCAATTGGTGAACATATGTGATGACATGCATGACACATGGACTGTTGTATAATATGATAGTTGTCATGGGTAACCAGTACAGAGGGAATGTTAACTCAGTCAACACTGATATCACACCTTATGTACTGTTAGCATTGAACAGCCATGGACCTACCTTCCATGTACATGTGTGTAATTGCTGTAGCCACCTGTCTGCATGAAGGACAGCAACAGCTATGCTATATACATATGTGTTTTGTGTGTGTGTGTGTGTGTGTGTGTGTGTGTGTGTGTGTGTGTGTGTGGCATGTACATATTCATGGCAGGTACATGTATGTCATATCCAAACATGAGGGTGTTTACTGGTGTACAGCAACAGTCATCTGTTACTCATATATATGACCCAGGGCCCCTGTTATGTGTACAGCCGACCTGGTTATGACAAGTGGTATCATTGCATTGCATAACACATGATGCAACTGTGTCAGTACATTGGTAGTCTGCACAGTTGATGTAGAGCTAGGTACAGTCCACTGGTCATGGGTCACATGGTGTTGTACTATTATATGTTCTACCACATGTATGGATGTGTGTTGCTGGTCCAAGGACATGGTGATGTCTGAGGGCTACATCCTAGAATGCAGCTTTTGACAGTGTGATCTGCACCTGACATATCTGTGATGCCTTTTGAGGGTACTGATCAGTACATGTGAGTGGCCTTCATATACGTGGGGACACCACCACTTGGAGTGGTCTGTACCTGCGTTACGGCCCACATGTCTGTATCCAAGGTATATGGTGGTAGTACTATTGTGCACAACTGAGCCTTCAGCCAGGTGTTCCTCACTGCACAGGTGCAGTTTTCCCTATTGTTGGATCTACATTGGACAGCTGTGATTACAAACGCTACACATCTAGCACTGTTTAGCATACACATAAAATACAGTTGCCCTCTAGGTGTCAGGGTGTTAACCTGGTCTCAGGACATTCAACTATGAATGGCACTATATGGGTGAAGTAGCCACTCCTGCAGGACATCACCATGGGTGGTAGTAGTGTGCCAGGTTTAGATTGGTACATCTAAGGTGACTGACAGCAGCAGACATTGTGTAGAAGACCGGTGTCAGATATATGTAGTGCAGCGTTCCTGCTAACAATGACAACTATCGACACTGGAGTCCATTACAATGTGTTGTTCATGTCTAACTGTAATTGCATGGCCACTGTGCCCTTCCGTGTTTAGAATCAAAGTGCATACAAAACAGCCCTGTGCTACTAAGTGTGTGAGCATGCCCAGTATAACATTGTGTAGATGGACACATAGTGCATTCCAAATGGCCGTGTGCTACTAAGTGTGTGAGCATGCCCAGTGACACCTTGTGTCGGTCATGTGCCTCTATGTGTATGGGCATGGCCATTGTAATCCTGTATAGAGACAGTAGTCATCCAGTCAACAGATGGCCATACCCAACTTCAGGATGGATTCCTACATTGAACACACAGGTTCACAGGTATGTACATCGTAACTGCCAGCATCCATGTCAATGTCCACATTCCTAGAAGGTCATATTGACAGTCTTGAAAGGTGTAGCGTCTGCGGCGCGGCACATATCTATGTAGTATTGTAATAGTGGTCCGTATATAGGCAGTTGTCCTGAACCCACCACTGGCGTGTGTTTGTCTCCGTCTGCCTGGGGACAGAAATATGCTTTTAGACTGCTCACACTCCATACAATCCCTATCGCCGTCTTTGCCAATGCTAATGAAGTCACCCACCTAGAAGTACACCTCTGGGAGTGTTGTGCCCCAGTAATCTCAGTAGCGCATTCTGTAACTGTGTAATGCTATAGTGTGATAAGGTAGTTAGGTCGGTGTTCTAATCCCAGCCATGCCAAGTGTGTCTGTGTGTGTCTCCATCTGCCTGAGGAAAAAATAATGCTTTTAGACTGCTCACACTCCATACAATCCCTATCACCGACTTTGCCATTGCTGATGATGTCACCCACCTAGAAGTACACGTCTGGGAGTACTGTGTCCCAGTAATCTCAATAGCGCATTCTGTAACTGCATAATGCTGTAGTGTGATAAGGTAGTTAGGTCAGTGTTCTAATCGCAGCCATGCCAACTGTGTGTGTGTCCGTCTGCCTGGGAACAGAATAATGCTTTTAGACTGCTCACACTCCATGCAATCCCTATCGCCAACTTTACCATTGCTGATGATGTCACCCACCTAGAAGTACACCTCTGGGAGTGCTGTGTCTCAGTAATCTCGGTAGCGCATTCTGTAATTGCATAATGCTGTAGTGTGATAAGGTAGTTAGGTTGGTGTTTTAATCCCAGCCATGCCAACTGTAGCCATGCCAGCTGTGTGTGTGTGTCTCCATCTGCCTGGGGCAGAATAATGCTTTTAGACTGCTCACACTCCATACAATCCCTATTGCTGACTTTGCCATTGTTGATGATGTCGCCCACCTAGAAGTACACTTCTGGGAGTGTTGTGTCCCAGTAATCTCGGTAGTGCATTCTGTAACTGCGTAATGCTGTAGTGTGATAGAATAGACAAGTAGGTGTTCTATTCCAAGGCATGACAGGTGTGTGTGTTTGGCAGTCATATCCTATGTGTTGGTGTCTGTGAGTGGCTAGCTACTGGATGTGTTGAGGAGAGTGTTTTGTTGTTTTCCTATATAGTGGCCATAAATGTCACAATCGGCCAAGATACTGGGTTGGCAAGACATACACATACATTCGGCAATAGGTCTGGTCAGTAATGTCAGCAGCCCTAATCATACCCTTAATACAGTCTGAACCCGTGTGACACACAGAAACACACTTGCCTTGATATTAACACCAGTACATAATGCAGGAGGTGCATGTGGTTTCCTTTTCATTCTTGTCTAATGCTTTGCTGTCACGTGGTCCACTGTTGTGATATATATTCTATATCTATGTATGTGTGTGTATATGTGTGTGTATATATATATATATATATATATATATATATATATATATATATATATATATATATATATACACATATATATATATATATATATATATATATATATATATATATATATATATATATGTATATGTGGACATTAGCACACATAAATCTACATGATGGAATACATGTCCTATACTGTTGAATGCCTGTGCTGGATGATCTGTATGTGATAACCTCAGATGTATGTATATCTGCCATGGCTTAGTGGTAAAGCACATCACCTGTGGTGTGCAGGGTCCCGGTTTTGAGCCGTGCAGAGGCCGGTTGTTTTGTTTCTGGGAAGAACAAGGGATATTGAATACAGTGATAGTAAAGCACTTTTAACCAGTTGTGTGTGGGTCTGCGTGACAGTAAGCAGTGGTTATTTTTGTGAAGGCTCAGTATGGGTCATGTAACTATGCATTAGAAGAGAATACTATGCAAATGAGGTGGAAAATAGTGAATCCCGTTTATCCCCCGGGTGTGATGCAGGTCCCAAGAGTGTATATGCATAGATAGCCGGGTGCAGGACTCGAATATAGGTGAAAGCATGGGGGTGGGTGTCAGGCATACTGTACGTAGATTGGAGCCCTGTGTCTCGGGATTGCTTCTGGCTTAGCACGCCTAAGCTAGGGGTGTGTCTATACCTGCCTAGTGCAATTGGGAGGGACAACAGCAGTAGGCGAGTAGTCAAGGTGAACAAGCTGGACAAACAGGTGATAGTTATCACAATCAGCAGATTACAGGCCCAGCAGACCAGCCCAGCCCAGAACACTATGATAAAGTGAGCAAGCACCATCCCCTCGGGTTTTTCCACACTCTACACCACCGGTGTATACATGCAGGGAAATTTTACCAAACAGTCCAACAAAATGAGAAGGGCTGCAGCAGGCAACATAGACAAATATGTGCAGGAGGCTGAGGGTGGTGAGGATGTGAATGCTGCCAAACAACCCTCAGTAAGGAGACAGAGAAGACTGTAAAGACCCAGGGTAACCTACCAGGGGCTACATGAGCTGGAGATAGTGGAGCACTATGGGGTGGACAGAGACCTCCTACAGCAGATTATTGAGCTGTGCCGGCCACACCTGATACATCGAACAGGCCAAGGAGAACCCATCCCACTGGATACCAAGGTATGTGTAGGCCTAGGTATACTAGCCACAGGTACCTCCCAAAGCACAACTGGGGATATCATGGGGATCTCACAGGCATCTGCATCCAGGGTATTCCACCAGTTCCTGGATGCCATGTCACCACATGCCAGTGAGTACGTACATTTCCTCAACACACGTGAGGTGTTGACCAGCAATATGCATCTCTTCAACCAAATGGCAGACTACCCTTGGTTAGTGCTTGAAATAGCCTGCACACATGTATGCATCAAAGCACCACCCAGTGAGCAGGGTAGGGCCTACATTAACTGCAGGGGCATCCCCTCCATCAACTGCCAGGTCGTATGCGATGCCCAGGGCATTATACTGAATGTGTGTGCTGGCTGCCCTGGAAGCTATGATGATTCTGATATATGGCATCTGATGCAGCTGTACCACAGCTTTGCCAGTATGGACATCTCCTATGGTCACCTAGTGGGGGATGCTGGGTACCCACTGGAGCCATGGCTGATGACACCCATCAGAAATGCACACACACCTGAACAACTACTCCATAATGAGGCACACACACAGGCTAGATATATAATAGAGCATGTATTTGGGATGCTCAGGTCATGGTTCCGGTGTCTGGACACATCTGGTGGAGCCTTGCATTATTCACCAGCTACATGCACCCAGATTGTTATGGTATGTACTATGCTACACAATATGATCAAGTGGAAACAGCTGCAGCAGGAACAGCATGGGGCAGGGCCACACAGCCCCCCACCAATGCCAAGGCCTGTACAGGCACAGAGTGACTCAGAGGAGGAACAACCTGAGCCAGACCCAGTAGGCGGAAGGAGGCATGCTCAGTATGACCTGGCCTTGGCATAGAGGCAATGTATAGCATATGCACTGACGCAGTAGGTATCCAAGGAATGTCACCCTCTCTGACTCACACAGACTGTAAAAGGGATGCCAAACATGACACTACCTGTGCTCAGCCATGTATAGGAAGTGCACTATGTGCATCTGACATAGGTAGCCCTCCAACACCATTCTCAGGTCTGGCACACCCTCAAGGTAAGTCAATCAACCTACCAATTGGCAGTTGTGTTAGAATGTGTTGTTACCTGTAGCTATGGTATGGATGTGAGCATGCAAGGGAATTTGGTGGCTGAATGTTAAGGCAGCAGACAGTAGATGTCCATAGTGGCACCATGACATCTGTAGCACATGCCGGGGTCACCATAGTAGCCAGTAGTACACAGGGTGTCATAACCCACTGTGGGTAATGGGCTGAGCATCATGTGTGTCCTTACAGCTCACACAATTCTCAACCAGCTGGACAGGTGCAGACCAACACAGATAAATGCTGTACTATCGCCTCTGAATATGCCCAATGGATGACCCCACCCACCACAGACCCACACAGACAGACTACAGCAGGCCAGGCAGTTGGATGTAGGTTGTGAAGGCTAGGCCTTCTGAAACTAATATGTTGGTAATTAAAGCTAAGATCTGGAGTACACTGGTATAC